>NC_056725.1:855147014-855377014 GCF_019279795.1 Protopterus annectens
ACATCAAACTTCTTCTTAATCCAAACAAAAACAAACTAATTCTTTTCAGCCCTGACAGAGCTCCTCCCCTAAATAATAATTTCACCATTAGCGCCAAAGAAAACATTCAAATCAGTCCAACCACACAGACTAAACTGCTAGGTGTAGAAATAGACAATAACCTGAGGTTTGACATCCTCATAGCACAAACCATTAAGAAAGTTAATAAAAAACATGGTCTCCTCTACAGGAACAAACAGTTTATGACAAAACACACCAAAGTGACCATTGGAAGGACTCATCTTCTATCCACCCTCCTCTATGCCTCTTCCATCTTGACCAGTCTCTGCCAAACTGAGCTAAATAAAATGAAATCTTGCTACAACAAGATTGACGAGTTTGCTACTGAAGCCTCATATAGGTTCCACCACTGTCTACCCTTAAGCAACTCAACTGGCTTGAGTTGCCACATATACTTCTACTCAACTCTCTATAGCACACAAACTCTACTACCTTCCTGAACTCCAGCACTTCAGCACCTAATTCAGCCCCATATTCCCTCTAGATCCTTAAGATCTATTAACCAGAACCTTATAACTGTCATCAAACATAAAAACGAAACTGGTAAGTCCCTTCTTGCCAACACCATTACCAAAACCTGGAACACACTACCAAGCCAAATAACTTCTACCACCTCCTTTAGTCAATTCAAAAAAACTCCTGAAAACCCACTATCTAAGTAACTGGCTAGGCTCATGCCACTCACCAGGCAAATCCATACCAAAAGAATTTGTCAGGGTACAGCTATGTATAAACAGTTTCTCCCCTGAAAGCTTCCAAACTGGTATACATTTACCTTACAAAACTTATAACTGCAAAAGAAAAAAAATGTACCTCTGATTGTCTACTGTAAGAAATGTTAATCACTAGCATGATCTCCTGTTGTGTGTATATATGCTATATGTATGTTTGTTAATCACCAGCATGTTGTCCTGATGTGTATATATGCCATATGTATGTATGTTCTACTTCATTTTACTCTCATGTAATATACTGTAATGTGGAGCTTTTCTCCCTGGGCCTCTGCTGAAAATGGATCTGTGTCCAGTCAGACTTTCCCGGTAAACAAATGTAAAATAAATAAAATAGGGCTGCCTTTATTGGCAGGTCTTATAACGTGTCTATATCATATATTCAAAATTCCAAAATATCGAACACCATAAGTTCGAACTTGGAATTTCAAATTATGATAACATCGAACACTCAGAATAGCGAATTTTTTCCCAGGGAAAAAATCATTGTTCCGAGAAACATGCACACAGCACAAGCACACCAAAATAAATAAACCACACACATACAGTTAACAAAACCCAACCCTACACTAAACCATACATACATTCCTATCTACTTACCTTAACCCGCACCCTAACCCTAAGGTCTGTAACTATCGCATACATACCCTACGAAACTATATACAAACAAACTAATTAATACACACACATACAGTTAACAAAACCCAACCCTACACTACACCATACATACATTACTAACTATCCACTTACCTTAACCTGCACCCAAACCCTAAGGTCCGTAACTATCGCACCACAGTGGAGGAAATAGCGAAGCCACGGAATGGCCCACGGAAATCTTGCCCTAGGTAAGATTTTGATGTTCCGGGGCTTTGCTATTTTCATCCTTCAATGTAGTGGGTTCGATATTATAACATTTGAAATTTTACAACTTCAAAGTTATAATATAGACCCCTTATAACAATGTCTTCATTCTTTTGCAAATTTTTCAAGGCAAGATGTTCTTGCTTGCTCAAATTATACCCATGTTTATTCCTATTATAACTTTCAGCGGCTATCTTGTGAAAATCATCTATGCAAAGTTGCTCAAATTCAATAAAGGGTTTAGCTGTGGTAGGTTTCCTAAAAGTATTAGCACTAGTAATAATAACATTTTTAGCTTCATTATGTAGCAATTTTAACATCACATTTCTAGTAAAACACGATGTCAAAAATAGCATCTGTTAAATCACAATACCTTGTAGGAATGTATGTGAGTCCTTTTTGTAAAACACTGAGTTCATTCTCATTTAAAACATAGTCAAAAAGATTCCACACTAGCCTTCCTTGAAGAAGACCTTCTTCATATTCCCCTGGTTCGTCATTTGGTCGTCTTTCGCTTCTGTCGACTTCTGCTCCTTCCGCTCAGGCGCTGGTCTTTCACCCTGTTTAAATCCCTCACAGGAAAAGGAAAGGACACCTGATGCTGCCCTAAAGGGAATTTATTGTTCAAGTCACTTCCTCTGAAAGGCGTCATCTTCTCAGCTGACTGATGAACCATTGCTCTAACTTCAAATGTCTTCTGTCTAGCTCCTGTTCTACTTGAAGTTATAAAATGCAAATTTATTGAAGAAACAGTAGGTGTTGAACTAGTGGTGTCGTTTCCAATGTCAGTCAGCATTTTTAATGGCTGTGACATCGCTCGTGGGCCCTCATTGTCAATCACAGTTGCAGCTTGTAAATCATGAGCTGAAGCTTCCTCTGAGCTCGTTCTTGGCTCATTCAAAGCGCCTCTGCTTTCTGAGAACCTGGGCAAGGAAAAAGTATGCACAGGTTCAAAATCACGTTGGTCTCGGACTATTTTCCTCAATTTTTGTTTACCCAGCTTACGCTCATAAGCTGATATAGTGTCCAAGACATCTAGCAAGTATTTATCCACTAGATTATTTTCAAAAAGGGAAAGCAGTTCAGCATATTTTGTTTCAGCTGACAAGAGTGTATGCCTGTATCTCTTTCTCTGCTGCTGAAATCAACAGTTTAATAAAAGAGGTACTGGCAGCTAAATTCAATTTCTGCCAGGCAGTGAGTAACTCATGGTCACAGATCGCATAAGAAGGCATTTTTTAAATTCTAAGGCCTCTTGGAACAAGGCCTAGGAGGCAAACCTCCATATGAAACTTTTCGAATGTGCTCGTTTCAACTTAAACAAGTCTTTTTCTAGAGCTAGCAGCTTCTTTTTAAGACCAGACAAATCTATAGCAACTGCTTCAGTCTCACCTTCATCAGTGGTACAGTCCAGCAAAGGATTACAAACATAACTAATTGCCTTCATCAAAGGATTCACTTGATAGTACTTTGTTGCAATCCAACTGGATTATAATCCAGTTCTATAACATCTTGCCCTTAAGGCATAATATCATAAGCTAAGGTAGCACACAAAATCAGAAGTAGAAAACACAAAACTGCCACCAAAGCTTTAGAAAGTACAGTTGTGTACACTTACCATAAATGTAGATGTTCGAGTGTATTCACTGTTGCAGTCATTACAGTCTCTGTCTTTTTCTTTGCGTTTTTTGTGAACTCTGGTAGTCGGATTGCTATCCGATGACATTTCAGGGTAATTAAATCTGGATCCAAACTATTTTGAAGCAAAAATATACAGATGCTTATCCGATGACATTTCAGGGTAATTAAATCTGGATCCAAACTATTTTGAAGCAAAAATATACCGACGCTTAATAGTGCATTGGTTAAATCTAGCACAAAACCGACAGCAAGGCACGTTATGATCTGGGCCTAGGCAAGGAATACAGTACAAATGAAAATCCTTATGAGGTATTTGCTTCCCACATGTAATGCAATTATTAACTTTTACTGACATCGGTAAGGAGCAAGAAAAAGTTTCCCCAATGGGGTACTTAGCTTTAATTGAAGACTTTGGTTCTGAAACTCTAATGCAAAAATTTCAGAAGTCGGCCGACCAGCACTTGCGAACTGCTTCTGCTTCGGGCACCGCGTGGCAAGAAAGACTGAATAAAATGGCGTTGGCTGCATGTTTTATACCACTGACAACCTGACATCATGGAAGAGGAGACGGCAACTGATGAAGGACCCAAGACTTTGATATTCAGGCTGACTGAGGGCAACCTGCCAGCAGATTACCCAAATGTAATGATGGCAACAGTGAAACACAAAGAACATCTCACTTGTCCTGCACAAAACAGATCCAGAGTAAAAAGCAAAACACCCAGGACTTGGAGATGGCTGTAAAATCCAGTATAAAAATCTGTATTCAACACAAGCGCTTTTGTGGGTCACCCCACTTCTTCAGATGTCTAATGCATTTTAAAAACAGCTCTTGGTTTAAATATAATCCCTCTTGGAACATATGATTGAAACTTACCAATACACTGTTCTAATGTGAACAAGCACTTTCAATTTAAAGCAACATTCCACAAGGTACATGTCATTAACTGGACTAGAAGTCTGAAACATATATATATATATATATATATATATATATATATACATATATATATATATATATATATATATATATATATATATATATACACATACACTTCTAAAAGCCTATTTATAAGATATTTAGATCATAATTCAAAATTGCATAGCATTTCAATGTACAATCACAAGCACATAATGTATCTGCACATATTTACATTTTCCACTTGTGTTCTCCAAAACACATACAAGCCTGTAACAAGAAGTCAGTAATTTATTATATAAACAGTTCCACAGCACATCTTACCTAAAAGGCTGCCTAGACTTTAACTTAGGATGCAGGGATATATATTCATTTAATCCATGACCTCTGTCAGCCCTTAGTCTTACTACACACTTAGTGTCAAGCTTTTCAGTGATGTTCCATAGGTCCCCTCCTTATACTCTCATATGTTCTCCTTATAACCAAAAATGTAAAAACATGTTCCATATCATTGTTAATAGTGTGTCTAGCCAAAGCATTCATTTTGTTCTTTTTATGAATAGCATAAATGAGTTCATGCATTCTTTCCTTCAGAGACCTGTCTGTCTGCCCTACATAGAAACTATGGCATACTGTGCAATGGGCCAAATAGACTGGGTGCTCTGTTTCACAGGTGACATTGATGTCAAACTCATATCTCTTTAACTGGTCTGGATGTTCAAACTTAGAAGTACTGTCTATATACTTGCAGAAACTACATCTGCCACATGTTTTGTACCTATTTCTATAGCTGACCTTGTAGGGCTATGCTTCCTATCGTTAACCTTAGGTTGACATAACTGTCTCTTCAAAGATTTATAGTCCTTCAGTGAGTACTTAGGTTTCACATCTATTAAACTACTAATGCTCTTATCTACTCTCAATATATTCCATTGTTTCTCTATCACATTCTTATACATCCATGCATCTTTAGAGTGAGAGAATGATATTCTAGTTTATTTTCTCTAATATTATGTTTCTGCCCATCACTGTGTCCACCTCTAAAGTCTTCACATCTCTGTTTACTCACTTTCTTGATGCTGTTCTGTATATCATTAATGGGATATCCCCTTTCTAATAAATCACTAATGGTTTGCTCAACTTGATGAACAAAATCTTCATCTGTCACATTCAGTCTTGAAGTTTGAAAAGAAACGCATTGGTACATTTATTGGAATTGGTATTAACTAATAACTATATTTACAATGATGGCCACTATTTTAAACAAATTAAAGGAGTGGCAATGGGTTCTCCAACGGGAACATTATATGCCAATGTTATTATGGCAATATGGGAAATAAAATATTTATTTTCTTCCGAATTTATGCAATACATAGATATGTACAATCGGTTCTTGGATGACCTTTTTTTCATATGGCATGGTCCCATGGAAATGGTGGATGAGTTCATGCAGTTTATAAATGCTTCCACAGAATTTTTGTTTTTTACACATGAAATTGGATTACATAGTATTTCTTATCTTGATGTATTATTATCCAAAGATCTTACACATAATAATTTAAAAGCAAATATTTTCAGGAAGAATACATATTCCAATAAATATTTGCATTTTACGAGTAATCATCCGCAGCACATAAAAAGGCGGTTGTAAAGGGGCAGCTAGTTCGAGCTGCACGTATGGTATCAGTTTTTGATGAATTTATTGATGAATGTCATTTTATTATGAATATGTTTTTAAATAGAGATTATCCTAAAAATGTTGTTAACATTTTTCATGAAGTTTTACATAAAAGAAGTAAAGGGTTTTATAAACCATTATTGCAACATACTAGTATAGATAGTATACAGCAGTCTGATGCAGATGAAACTTTGCAACAAATATTGAGTATAACACATAATGAAACTGACTTTGGTACTATTGAAGTTAGTAATAACAATAATGTGAAACTATCTTTTATTACAACTTATACTCAAGATTCTGCAGATATAAAACTTTAATTAATTTCATAAAAGGTGATGTTAACTTAATGAATATTTTAGGTGCACAACCGTCTATTGTTTATAAAAGAGACCGTAACTTAAAAAATTGGTGTAATGCTTGTTCTAACACTATGTATAATACAATTGGGAAAATGAGAAAATGTAATATGTGTGCCTATTGTTCTTATATATTAGAAGCTGAACAAGTTTCAATTGGTGGAATACATATTAAGGTAAAAGGGAAGTATAATTGTAATACATCTCGAGTGGTCTATGCTGCATTATGTGTACATTGTTCGGTCTATTATATAGGCAAAACTGAAAGGAAATTAAAACAGCGTATATACGAGCATGTATATGATATAAATAGACATTCCAGTAACAATGCATTATATAGACATTTAGTACATTATCTCACACATAATTTTCAATTCATAGTGTTGGAGCAAATTACTCTATCTCCTAGAAAAAGACCTTGGAAAGTTATGTTAGAAACAAATGAATATTGGTGGCAAGTTTATCTGAATGCCACGCAATCTCCAGGTCTCAATGATTTTATATCTATAAGGAGTATTTTAAAGTTAAAAGCTAACAATAGATAGTTAATATGTATATTAGTATATCTTATGAAGAATCATTATTTATGCCCTTTTAAGAACCTATTATTTGTAGTAATTGGATAATTGGTTAGGAGGAGAATTAAGTATATAAGCATTCTCGTCTTTTAATTTTATTGTCTGATGAAGGCTGGTGTCGCAGCTGAAAGCGCTTACCACAATAAATTTGATTTGTATCTATTCCATCTTGGCCGTTGTTTTGTCATTGTGCTGTTGGATTTTTTATCTGGTTTGTGTTCTTGTGGATTTAAGTTTGAAAAGAAAAACGATGGCACTGTGGTCACTCGTCTGCATAAGAAGGAATGCTATGGAAACCATTTATTAGCCAAAGATAGTATGCACCCCCATATAAAGAATGCCATGTAGACCATTTATTAGCCAAATATAGTATGCACCCCCATATAAAGAATGCCATGTAGACCATTTATTAGCCAAAGATAGTATGCACCCCCATATAAAGAATGCCATGAATACCATTAATTAGCCAAAGATAGTATGCACCCCCATATAAAGAGTGCCATGGAAACCATTTATTAGCCAAAGATAGTATGCACCCCTATATAAAGAATGCCATGTAGACCATTTATTAGCCAAAGATAGTATGCACCCCCATATAAAGAATGCCATGAATACCATTTATTAGCCAAAGATAGTATGCACCCCCATATAAAGAGTGCCATGGAAACCATTTATTAGCCAAAGATAGTATGCACCCCCATATGAAGAATGCCATGGAAACCATTTATTAGCCAAAGATAGTATGCACCCCCATATAAAGAATGCCATGGGAACCATTTATTAGCCAAAGATAGTATGCACCCCCATATAAAGAATGCCATGGAAACCATTTATTAGCCAAAGATAGTATGCACCCCCATATAAAGAATGCCATGGAAACCATTTATTAGCCAAAGATAGTATGCATCCCCATATAAAGAATGCCATGGAAACCATTTATTAGCCAAAGATGCTATGCACCCCCATATAAAGAATGCCATGGAAACCATTTATTAGCAAAAGATCGTATGCACCCCCCAACATATTTTTTGAAATGTCATTCAGAACCAGTTTTATAGAGCTTCAAGACTGAATGCGACAGATGAAGGTTTTGTTCATAAAGTTGAGCAGACTAGTGGTGATTTATTAGAAATGGGATATCCCATTAATGATATACAGAACAGCATCAATGAAGTGAATAAACAGAGATGCTTAAAGGCTAAACCATATTTTTCTAGGAGTGAAGACTTTAAAGATGGACACAGTGATGGGCAGAAACATAATATTAGAGAAAATAAACTAGAATATCATTCTATCACTCTAAAGATGCATGGATGTATAAGAATGTGACAGACAAACACTGGAATATATTGAGACTAGATAAGAGCATTAGTAGTTTAATAGATGTGAAACCTAAGTATTCACTGAAGGACTATAAATCTTTGAAGAGACAGTTATGTCAACCTAAGGTTAATGATAGGAAACATAGCCCTACAAGGTCAGCTATAGAAAAAGGTACAAAAAATGTGGCAGATGTCATTTCTGCAAGTATATAGACAGTACTAAGTTTGAACATCCAGACCAGTTAAAGACATAAGTTTGACATCAATGCCACCTGTGAAACAGAGCACCCAGTCTATTTGGCCCATTGCACAGTATGCCATAGTTTCTATGTAGGGAAGACAGACATGTCTCGGGTGGAAAGAATACGTGAACACATTTATGCTATTCATAAAAAGAACAAAGTGAACGGTTTGGATAGATACACTATTAACAATGATATGGAACATGTTTTTAAATTTTTGGTTATAGGGAGAACATATGAGAGTATAAGGGGGGGAACCTATGGAACATCAATGAAGAGCGTGAAGCTAAGTGGATAGTAAGACTAAGGGCTGACAGAGGTCATGGATTAAATGAATATATACCCCTGCATCCTAAGTTAAAGTCTAGTCTGCTTTTTTAGGTAAGATGTGCTGTGGAACCGTTTATATAATAAATTACTGACTTCTTGTTACAGGCTTGTATGTGTTTTGGAGAACACATGTGGAAAATGTAAATATGTGCAGATACATTTTGTGCTTGTGACTGTACATTGAAATGTTATGCAATTTTGAATTATGATCTAGATATCTTATAAATAGGCTTTTAGAAGTATATATATATATATATATATATATATATATATATATATATATATATATATATATATATATGTTTCAGACTTCTAGTCCAGTTAATGACATGTACCTTGTGGAATGTTGCTTTAAACTGAAAGTGCTTGTTTACATTAGAACAATGTATTGGTGGGATTTAATCATGTGTCCCAAGAGGGTGTATATTTGAACTAAGAGCTGTTTTTAAAATATATTAGACATCTGAAGAAGTGGGGTGACCACGAAAGTGCTTGTGTCGAATAAAGATTTTTATACTGGATTTTACAGCCATCTCCAAGTCCTGGTGTTTTGCTTTTTTACTCTGGATCTGTTTTGTGCAGGACAAGTGAGTTCTAAAGCTTTGGTGGCTGTTTTGTATTTTTTACTTATTAATGTAGAAAATAAACAGATGGCTATCCAAGACAGATGACAACACATGATGCAAACTGGTCATGGAGGCTGTCTAGAAACATGCTGCAACACTGAGGGAGTTGCACGAATATCTAGCAAGTACTGGCTGTGCAGTACCTGTGTCAACAATCACCTGGACTCTGCATAAGTGTGGCCTATGGGTTAGGGTAATCAGATGGGACAGTTGTTCCACAGGAAACATCAGTCAGGGCTCTCTACAGGTAGCATATGCATGACATCAAAAGTCCCCCTAAGGCCTGAGTTGCAATGTGTAATTTGCACCAAGACCAAGTTTGAAACTTACAGACAGTATCAATTAAGATACATGTGCTGCACAAGCAGCCCCTCACCCTACCTCAGGCCCACCATCCCCATCTGTACCTTGCTGGTGCCAGTGTACACCTGTATGTTTGCTGTTCATTAACAGGGACTAGGCCAGTACACATGGTGTTCTGAATTTGGGACACTGCAAAATGACACTCACGTGTAGCCCATAGTTGTCAAGCATCTGCACAAAGGCTGAGGATGGGGAGGGGTGTCATCCTGAAACACGGCACTGAACTGAAGCAGACATCCAAAGCTCACTAAGAATGGCTGTATCTTCACACAGTCAAGGTCATGAATTGTGGCATACATAACCCTGACTCCACAGCAATAGTGAAGACACAGTGTGACCTCCAATGGCTGTGCACATGAATTGACCTTGCAATCTTGCAGAGTTGGGGGGACATTTGCAGGGCAAAGTGACCAAATACTGGCAAGTGCAGATGGGCCACTCTAGTATACTCCTTCCAGGAATAGTGACTGCTGTAGTACACATAACAGTTGATGCAACAAACCATCATGTTAAGGGTGTACAAATTTATACACCCACATATTGTATGCATCTCAGTCAGCATCTGCACAACTAACACATTTGTTTGATGCTGCATTTGATTGCACAGGTCATATGTCACATATCAGGTTTATGTAATGTTAACATATGCAGTATTGTGGCCCCATGGCATATCAAGGAAGAGGGTGCCATGTCAATAAGGGTGTGTACACTCCTCATAGCCACAGTAAGGTTTGAAGGTTGTCAGTGTAATTGTATTTTATTGCTCATACATGCATCGCTGATGATGAAATCTGCAAATCAGACATCAGGCATTCACTATTGACATATGTCCACATACCATCCCAGGTATGTGTCGGACAAACACATAGGGGCTGTGAGCAGCAGAGTAAACATAACTGACACAAATATACACATTCAGCAATGGCATGTACACCTGTGAGGTATGGTGCACAGTACATGCCATGGTGCTGTACAGGTTAACAGCAATACTTTGTATATGGGTGCAGTGTGTTCCAGGGGAAGGGGCATCACCTACTAAAACAACTCATGCATCACAGAGATGTATAATGTTGGTAACAGGGATTGACTACAGCTGCAGTGCATGCTGAGTGCCATATGTCATGCATGTTGACAGATGGGTAATGAGAGGTCTGTGTGTAATATCTTTGTGCAACCTCATCTGTAAGTGTGTGTGTGTGTGTGTGTGTGTGTGTGTGTGTGTGTGTGTGTGTGTGTGTGTGTGTGTGTGTGTGTGTGTGTTTGTGTGTGTGTGTGTGTGTGTGTGTGTGTGTGTGTGTGTGTGTGTGTGTGTGTGTGTGTGTGTGTGTGTGTGTGTGTGTGTATACAGATAAGCAATGATGTACAGGTCTTAAAGTACGTTTCTTGTTTTTCCCTCACAGGTGGCGAGGTGGGTCAGGGTCCCTCCTGCAGGCAAACTGATGATAGTGTCCATACAGACTCTGACAATGATGATAGGTTAGGTGAGGCACAGGCAGGGTTGTCAGTGGCAGAAGCTGTGCCATCGTTTGACATCCCACTGTTATCCACCCCATCCCCCCCACACAGTCACATTGCCTATACATATCCCATCACCAGTGGCCATAGATGAGGGACAGTTGGCGGGTGGTGGCATGGGACAGAACAGTGTGGTGACTATGGCAAGTGTATCTCGGCATAGCAGCCATAGCCAGATGCCTGGTGAGGTACCACACAGACAGATGTACAAGGGTGCTCATAGGAGGTCTGTTGGTCATCATGCCCCTGGAAGAAGTGCCATAGCTGGTGTCACCAGATGCATGTTTCAGACCATCATGGAGGTGCAGGCACATATGGAACATTTTACCAGACAGGGTCAGAGGCTCCAGAGTGCTACTCATTCTGCCTGATGTCATTGACAACATCCGTGATCTTGCAGGTGCCCACCGTTATTTTGCAGAGGTCCTGGATAGATGGTTGGGTGAGATGGTGGGAATCCTCAACCATGGAATGTCTGTGCTTGAGCATATGGTTGAAGTAGTGCAATGGTCATGTGGACATAGGCCAGCAACACCAACAGGTGGAGGTTGATATGGATGTGCAACAAGTCAGAAGCACTCCCGTAGTGGCAGTACCAGCATCAGCACTGTAGGAAGAGTGCTGTCCACACCACAACATAGCAGTCCATGTCCACATGGCCCTGGCCGGTCCCAAGAGGGAGCCAGATCCAGCAGACATATGTCATCATCAGGGGAGAATACCATATCTAGGCTTGTACCTGGTAGTGCCCGTGGAACCCCTGGCAGGCACAGTTCTCATGTCCATGGCTGGAGACGGTGAACTGAACACCCTGCCAGGTATGGTCTGCAGCTGTCCAACAAATCTCTGTATAGGGCAGCCACATGGCAGAACTGTGTGCATGCATATACACACACATCAACAACACAGCTATGGCAACCCCATACCTACACACACCACATCTGCACAGCTCAATTAATAATGAAACCCCTTAACACACACACATGATGTCAAACAAATGACTCAGCCTGGGTCTCTGGCAAACCCACAACACACCCTGTGCATATCATGATACCTGGGCCACATCCCTGTCATTCATAACATCGATGCAGGGACAGGCTAATATGGTTCTGATGTACAGCGTGACTGTACTACGGTGTACCAATGTAATGCTGTGTAACATGTTTTCAGCAATAAAGTATAATGCTTACATTTCAGGATGTGTAGCTGTCCAGCCATGATGCATTATAGCTGTTATTAAGACTGAGTGATTGTGGTCTCCATAATGTATTCCTTTTGTGTTGTAGGTGTCTATGTGTCAGCAGGATGTTGGCCTGCTGATGTTTCCTACAAGGGGTATGGCACTGTGGTGACACCTTGACTGTGCCATATCCTGGGTACAGCTGAACACAAGTCACAGGTCTGTATAACAATTACTGTATGTGCCACATGCCTGATAGGTCTGAGGAGTGTATACAGGTGAGTGCATGGTGGCTGATGTGGATGTGTGTACTTTTGCAGGAACCCATTTTAGCCTATGTAATTCCACCAAGACAGAATAGGCACAACATCATATTGGGAAATAATCAGTCTGCTAGTTTAATGTCACTGACGATGGTACTGGCAGGGTATATGTCCCCTTCCCCCAATGTAGTGTAATCCTCAACTTGGTAAACATAGGTGTGCTGGTGTGGGTGGCACAGCCCTACCCTTTGGAGGGTGTGGGGTGGTGTAGAACCACAGATATTGTGATTGACAACTACTTAACCTGTTAACATAAACTGTACAGTATTACAGCCGACTAAGAAGGGGGATACACTCAACAATAACCGCAATGATGTTGGCTGTGTCCACAAGATCCACATCCAACTATAAATACCAACCCCAGTATGGCTGTAGAGCTATACAGTGGGGAAGAGTGCATTTACACACCTACTACAAGTTTTGATGGAATTAATGTCCACAAGATGATACCTGTGAAATGTTAGCATTTGCCAGTCTGTTCTTGGACAGATGACCTCCTGGGACATGTATTTTCTGCAAACTGAAGTAGAGCCCTTCACATACACACACACTCTTACTTGGCAACACTGACAGTAGAAGCCCTACATAGGTACTTAATGCTACTAATGTGTGTGGCCTTATTTGCACACACTACACAGCTTTTAGGATGAGGTGTGTCCCAGGTTACATGTTAAGTGAAGAACATCACCGGGCCTTGTACAGTATGGTAATGCGAGATGTACTGGTTGTTTATGAACAATACATAGTGTGAAATACTGTCATATACACATTTACAAACACATAGCAGTCATACACACATCTGAGAGACCTGGCTTTATCAGTGCTAACTACCTTGTCAGTGTGTCCATTCTGTTACAGATAAGTTGCACACAGCACATGCATCGGCCTGGATAGTGTAATCAGTTACCTGTATGGTTGATGGTGGCAGTGGTCCCCATACAGTGGGCCTTGGGACATGTATTGGGGGTACCATGGTGAAAAGACAGTATACCCAGCACCCGCACCCCACATTGGATATTGTACTCACTGAAACCCATGATAATACTCTGACATACCCACAATCACACATTGACCAGGACTCCAATACAACCCCTTGCCTCTCTCAAGACTGCTACTACAGGGATATGCATCTATTGCACATGCCACAGGGATAGTATGGTGATGCTTTGTCATGGTTCCCCTATGGTCAGCAACATCATTATCCCTTATACTGCATGGCAAGGTGTATTGTATTAGGAGAATGTGGTCTCCAAATGCTGTATCCTACAAATATACAGACTTTCACACATACACACACTTGCCAGGACTCAGAGGGTAACCCATGTCTATCTACCCATTTGTACAACAGTGTTGTGCTGGTACTGCAAGCTCCAGGTAGCCCATAGGGTGAAGAGTGTAACAAGGTGCATGTAGTGCCCATTACGGCAGCAGCCATATCTAACTATGGCAATGAGGGGTGTAGTGTGTGAAGGTCCTCAGGGTATTATCAACTACAGGTTTACAAACACACAGACACTGTTATTCTCAGTAATGCACACTGACATATTTGTCAGTACTGGGTTCTATAGGTGCAGGTGTTCCTAGGTGTGTACCAGGATATTGTCCATGGAGAAATGAGAAGAGTAAGGGATGTGGGTACAGTGGTATCATGCCACCTGCCATTTGTCAGCAGGACATCAATCAACTGATGCCACGTGAGTGATCCTCAGGATGAGAGTTAAATGCAACATCCAATCATCTGGTTGCCTCTTGCAGAGGTCCAGTGAGGTGTTCCAATTGACATGTATGCAACATGTATTACATAACATGGTCAGTGTCTGTCTTGGAGACCTGTACCCAAGCATGTTCTGTTGACTGTGGTAGTGTAGTTGAGGTATTCATGGCATGTGGTGCATACAGAATGGGGATTCCTAGCTGTGGCATTCACAGCACAGCTGGGCAGACATGTCAGTGTCAGTCAAGCATAGATTGCCCCTAAGCAGCCAAGATGGATACCCGACATCTGCACATTTGTACAGAGGACAGACAGACAACAGCTAGCCAACTGGTTATGCATTAGGACAAATGTTTTGACAGATAGACATCTGACACTGATAGGTATGCCATTGCTACATGACAGCAGCCCTCAATGACATGTCCTATACACACAGTAATCTACAGTTAATATGCACATGTCAAATCAATATCCAGTAACAAATACTTAATGACACACAGCTCACACACCAAGAACACGATAGTCAGGACTCAGAGTCCATCTTTGCATGCAGGGGAGTTTGGCTCCATTACTACAATCTGCAATCTACTCTTACTTGGGAAAGCACTGTCAACAGTAGTAATGTAATGATACACTACATGCCAGTGTGACTGCATATAACCTGGGATACTACCCATGTATGAAACATATTCAAATGGAAAAGAGTGTTTAACTAGCCATATATACTCAGGTGTTCCAGACAGTAGACTCACACCCCTTGCTACTGTAATGACAGCACATAGACGCATGTTATGTACATGGAATTAAATACACTTATTAAAGATGTCATTACCCTGCTATTTTATCAGACTGGAATGTGATCACTGATTACCATGGCTGAGCCATGCTTAGCAGGTTTCAGCAATGCTGCAATATAAATGCTAAGCAGATTTACGCACTGGTAAGCGAAGCTGAAATGGTTTAAGTTCTGATACTAGTAACTGTAAGGTAACAGTGCTTACCGTTGTGCAAACCTCAGCAAACCCACTTAAAGCTGCTCAAAACTGCCTTAACCACTCTGTAGCCAACAGTCCTTGTTCTGCCTAGCAACAAAACATATAGCCCATGAAGGTCCTGAACCGCTGACCCTGCAAACTATAGTCAGAGCAGTTAACCACTAAGCTATCACAGCTATGAAAACATTTGTTGTTTTTTCCAATATATCTGTCAGTACACATACTGAATAGTAATAAACAACTGCTTTCACTTCTAGAATTGTGTAGTACATGTTAATGGACATATTGTTGAATCAGTATGTTGTTATATATATAAAAATACATATCAGATAAATATGGTGGGCTACATCTGGGAAGATAAATACAACACTCATGTGTACATATAACAAAGGATATGGATATATATATATATATATATATATTATATATATATATATATATATATATATATATATATATATATATGTATACATGCACGTACACATATATATTTATATATGTATTTATATACATCTGCATATTGCATTACATATTTGGTCATATGTAGATCTATCTGTGTGTATATATATATATATATATATATGTATATATATGTATATAATGTGTATGTATATAATATATATATATATATATATATATATATATATATATATATATATATATATATATATATATATATATATATATATATATATATGTATGTATATGTATATATATATATATATATATATGTGTGTGTGTGTGTGTGTATGTATATGTGTATGTATATATATATATATATATATATATATATATATATATATATATATATATATATATATATATATATATATATATATATATATATATATATATATATATATATGTATACATATATATAAATCTATATATGTATGTATGTACGTATGTATATATATATATATATATATATATATATATATATAGACATATATGTATAACATATGTCCATAACATAGTGGAGTCATACCTCAGCACCAACAGTCACAATATTTTAGTGCAAAGGGATGTCATGTAAGTACTGCAGGTATAAATGTAGAATGTTGCTACTGTAACAGGGGTTGTCTTAACAGAAATGTGTGGGAAGTCAATCTGATATTGACATGTATGCCATCAGTTACTGACAGACATCATAAGATCATCATAGTGCAGTACCACACAAATCACACTAATGATCATGTGGAATACAGCAGAGATATGACCAATATATGTGGACAGTCTGACACACTCTGATCAGTCCAGAGGTATACATAGAACCCCTTAGTGAAAGACGTGTGGATCAAGCCTGACAAAGTGGATGTTTACAGCCATGTAAAATGGGGATATCATGAAAATACTGGAATAGATAAGCTCACACAGTTTATGCATCCATACACTTCTGTGTATCCTGACACATAATAACCAAAGGAGCAGAGCTCACAAGCCCACATACTACCAACTAGTTAGTGACATACACCTGTACAGCATCCCACGGCTTTGTCAGAAGTACACAACAGTTATGGTGGCCCAGCAACAGTACATCTGACAAATATCTGGAAATAACATCACACTAGGTAAATACACTGAGCTGCTAGGCATGTCACAAAGCACTGTGAAAACTACAGGCAGACTGCCACAACACTGGCCTACATTTTTGATGGGGTAATACACATGTACTTGCAAATATAGCAGGCTCTTCAGGCATGTAACAGCATGGAGTAACAGACACATGTGTGAAAGTGCATACCCACAACCAATCTGAACACAGCCACAGTCACATATGGTAAGCATATGTAATATTACAGTATATGGACTGTGTGAACACCACCATCCTCACATGTGCCACTCATACACTAACCCTACATATACTGGGCCAATATACAGTGTATTCCAATCCCTGTCTGTGGTATGGGACATGTGTTGGTCTGGCCCTACAAACATGTATGATGATAGGGTGCTATACACTGGAGCAGCATGCAACATCAGATAGAACAGGACCAAGAACAATGACATTTACCACAGTCTGTACACAGGCCAAGGTACATATTCACAATACACACTCTGTCAACAATCACCATAAGTACACAGACCTCACTACTGTACACACTACAATAGAATGTCCAGGTTTTGTCCTCAAATATAAGGCCTACTATATATAACATTTCTAGTAGTCTGATATCTCACTGGCTTGTTATCAGGTATGAAGTCAGTAAATAATGATGTACTGAACATATGCACATCTTATTGCATGACATATGTGCTAAGGTTAACAGAGTTGTGGCTGGAGGAAAAAACACAGGGCCAATAGTGACATGTTGCTGTGACAAACCCATACATTTACTGGTGTAACAGGGTTTGTTGTGACATATGTCTTCTGAGGGATATGAAGTCAGTAACTCACACAGATGTCACCATGTACTGACTGCAATCCTCAGAGTATGCTACTGCATTTCTAAAGATAGGAAATGTGTGAGTAACACAACACATGTAAGACTCCAAACACTGGCCAGTCTGTAGATAGCCCTACAGGTGAGAGTTTCCTCAACCACATAACACTGTCATGACATATATTAAATCATGTAGAACAGCCATATCCACACAAACTCTGTTAAACCAACATTACTTCAAATGTAGAAGAGCAATACTTACATTCTGTCCCCATGTCTGGAACATCCCCCTCCTGTTTGTTGGCATGTCTCCACAGTGTATGTTGTAAGAGGTATATCCAACTACCCTCTGTGATGCTGTTTGTCAAACACCCACATGAAGTCCTGCTCACAGTGAAGGAAAATAGCCAACACCCACATGAAATGCTTAGTTATAGGAGTGTATTTCCTTGCAGTTGGCTATAGGAATAATACCACAACTGTTCCTCATGCAATTAGCTAGTGGGGACTGCAATTCATGCACAGGCCATCAGCTGATCATGAGCATCACTTACAAAACTCAAGCTGCTGCCTAAGCAAAGCAGGTGTACATTTCCACATCCACCAGAGAGGGAGTGAGAGAGACAAATAGAGACAAAGTAAGAAAGGAAGGGAGTAAGAGAGTAAGAGCCAGGCATGTTTGTGTATGATCCTTGGGTGGAGAGTGGTATCTGGGCATTATGACGGTTGCCTATATTGTGCACTAATCCATATTCTCACATGGTAATTGCACATAGCTATACACATTTATGGCTGAGGGTTGTCGATAACAATGTCTACAATGTTTGGAAAATGTTGGCCTTGTGATGTTGGCAATGGGACATGTAGCTCCTCAATATAATGATGTGACAAAGCCCGCACTGCAATGGACCCTGTCAGTACACAATCACCCCAACACCCACACAGGACACCAATAACACACACTTACCAGTACTGAGTTTCAAACCCCTATCTGATTATGCATTGCTATTATTGTTATGCAGTTATTGCACGCGCCCACAGAGCTATCAACAACTGTGATAAAGGCGGGATAAGGGAAGTGTAGAACATGTGACTGTCCACAAAAGCAGGCGTCAATGAAGACACAACCACACTCTCTCAGGGAATCACATACATTATCACAGCTGGTAGGGTCAGGATTAGAACTCCTATCTAACTAGTTTGCTACTTTACAGTATTACACAGTTATCACATGCGCTACAGAGCTTATCAGGCCGATATATGGCCAAAAGGTTATTTCAAGGTGATTGACATCAGCAGGCATGCTACATTAGGGCAATGTGAGGTGTAGTGAGTGTGAATGGCTTCAGAATCATTAACCTCCACACACACACACACACACACACACACACACACACACACACACACACACACACACACTCGCACACACTTGCCAGTACTGACATGCATAGGTTCATTGCTTCACAGGTGTGTAGTAGTTGACTGTACCAGAAGGCTGTACAAGGGTAGACAAAGGGAATACCTTGGCATCAGGCCACATGACAATGGTCTCCAATGTGGCTCAGGGGTGTAATCTCTGGATTGGTTCCCACAGGTGGCTATTGTATTCACCGTCCACTCATCTAGGTTACTATTGTGGGTGGCCAGTCCTGTGCAATGCTTGCCTTGTATGTGATCTATATTCCATAACATGGACAGTGTCTGGGTTGTGCACATGTCCCACATGCATGTTCTGTGATGTGTGAAAGTGTACTTGGGGTCTCTGGGGCATGTTGTGTGGACAGATTGTTATCATCTGATGTGGCATTCCTGACCTCATGTGGTGAGACCTGGCTATGGAACTGAGGTTGTGCCTGCACTTATATTGACAGCATAATACAGGTATTCAGTGGAGTTAGTGGCATCTGTCCATACAGGGCATGTGTATAAGGCATGGTATTCCCTTTGTGGGTTACATTTGCAGACTCTATAGTTGTTGCAGGTGTCCAGTGGGGAACATAGCAAAGGACCACTGTAAGCATTTATTTGCCTGTTTCAGGGATTGAACAGGGTGCCATGTCCTTTTACTTGCTGGATAACACACACTCAGTCAGGAGATGTTACACATTACAGTACATTCTGATTTCAGTGGCAGTGTTGTGGTCAACAGGCATGTAGTCCGCTGCAATCACACCGTGGTTACTATCTGTGGGCAATATGCAGGGAACTACCAATATAGTGGTTGTTGCCTAGCCAACTGTGTTTGTATATGAGACTTGGGTGGAGAGCGTTCTCTGAGTAATACAAGGGTTGACTATATTGTTCACCGATCCATAATGTAACATGTAGGGCTATGGATTGTCTACACCAGCCTCTCTGCTGTTTGACATCTGTTGTCCTTGTAAGGTGGGCATTGTGACATATAGTAGGTCCTAAATATAATAATTTATCAAAATACACCCCACAATGCATCCTGTCATTACACAATCACAGCAACCTCCACACAGGATACTGATGACAAACACACACACTTTCTAGTAATGAGATTCTAACCCCTGCCTACCTATGTATTGCTACTACAGTGTACCACATTTATCGCACGCACCATGAGCTTATTGGATGGATGTTGTCCCAAGGTACTTCAAAGGTGAGGAACATCACCAGCCCTTGTAAACACTGGCACTGGGTGATGTAGTGGGTGAGAGATCCCAAAAATAATGTTACTCTAATCACACATTTACATTTGCAAGGGGTGAGGTTCAAACCTCTATCTAACAACCTTTACAGGCCATTATGGTTACACATTTACCACATGCACCACTGATCTGACATGGTATAGGCTTCACAGCAGATTCTTGTAAGGTGGACGATATCTGCAGGACTCCTAAAAATCAGGCTCTGAGATGTGTACTGGCTGTAAATAGGGACAAAATATTTGAGGTACACACATAAACACTTGCCACAGATGAGATGCAAACCCATAGCTGTGTAATTATTGTTATTACATTGTTTCACATTTATGGCATGCACCACAGAACTTATAGGGCTAGCTCTTCTCCAAAGGTATATTTCAAGGTAGATGACATCAGCAGGCTTGCTAAAGTAGGGCAATGGGAGGTGTAGTGACTGTGAATGGCCTCAAAAGCATTACTCTGTACATGCACACACACACACACACACACACACACACACACACACACACACACACACACACACACACACACACACACACACACACACACACACACACACACACACACACACACACAGAGTTTCACAGTTGCCACGTCCTACCTAATTAGTATGTTACACTATAGCATTACACAGTTATCACATGTGCCATTGAGCTTAAAGGGCTAGCCCTTATTCAAAGGTGTAAGTCAAGGTGAATGACATCAGCAGGCTTGTTAAAGTAGGGTAATGGGAGGTGTAGTATCTATGAATGGCCTCAAAATCATTGATTCCTACTTACACAAACACAGAGTCTCACAGGTGCCGTATCTGGGATTAGAACTCCTACCTAACTAGTACATCACACTATAGCATTATGCAGTTATTGCATGCACCACAGAGCTTACAGGGCTGAATCTTCTCCAAGGAGGTATTTCAAGGTGACTGACATCAGCATGTTTGCTAATGTAGGGCAATGGGAGGTGTAGTGAATGTGAATTGCCTTAAAAGCATTACTCTCTGCACAAACACATACACACACACAGAGTTTCACAGTTACTATGTCTGGCATTAGAGCTCCTACCTAACTAGTACATCACGCTATAGCTTTACACATTTATTGCATGTGCCACGGAGCTTACAGGGCTAAATCTTGTCCAAGGAGATATTTCAAGGTGACTGACATCAGCAGGCTTGCTAAAGTAGAGTAATGGGAGGTGTAGTGACTGTGAATGGCCTCAAAAGCATTACTCTCTACACACACATATACACACACATGCACATATGCACACACGCACACAAGCGCACACGCACACACACACACACACACACACACACACACACACACACACACACAGTTGCTAGCTAGCACATCACACTATAGCATTATGCAGTTATTGCACACACAACAGGGCTTATAAGGATGATCCTTGTCCAAAGGGATATTTCAAGGTGACTGACATCAACAGGCTAGCTAAACTAGGGCAATGGGGAGTGCAGTGTGTGTGAATAGGCCATAAACCATTCCTCTGAAACACACACAAAACTCAGTCACACACAACTTTACATTTGACAGGACTGTGTATACAACTGCTAGATGAATAATGACTTGTACTGTCATGTTACACAGTTATCACAAGCACCACAGACACTATAGTGCTGAGGGCTACCAGAAGCAAATGTCTACAGTGATAGACATCAATACATCATGTGATATTGGCCAATTCAATGTGTGGTGGGTGGGATAGGCCTCATGATGGGAAGCACTTTGTCTCAGTCTGTCTCTCTCTTCCCCACATCTCTGTTTGTGTATGTTTGACCTATTATAGTGTGTTGTCCTTGGATATATGTGTGTATTCCTGGCTGATGTGTGTGCAAAGGATGACTGGTGAGCAATGTGGTGTGTGTGCACAGAAATCTGTGACTGACAGATATGTATAGTCCACTGTTGTTGTCAGACATGGGCTTTATTTCTAAATGTAGGAGCATGCCCGGTATGACCCTTCTGTATTTTGTTGTCAGACATGGGCTTCGTTTCTCTAAGTCTGGCAGCATGTCCAGTATGACCTTCTGTATTGAATGCGTGAATAGCATTCCAGGTAGGTTGTACCCCAGTGCAGGCATTTGTGTTCTACACCTACAGCTAGGAACCTGTTTCTGCAGGATATCTGTAGATATGTTGACAACATGGAGTCACAATGGGTAAAGGATAGTGGGATACTGTTACTAATTGCGTCTGTGCTGCCTGTGCTACATGGTTTTGGTGTTAGCAGAGATATCCAGACATATGTACTGTTTTACACTGTGATGTATTATGTCAACTACTGACAGATATACTTATTTTAAGTAATTTCCTGGGGAAATACAAGATGAATGAACCTGTGTCCAGTATTGTGGTGTGCAGCCAATATATTTTTGCACACTCATGCCATTCTGGAGTGGGAGCTGCAGACACTTGATGATGGGTCTGTGTAAATGGTCCAGCACCTTGGTACTGTGGTGGCTGAGGATCCCCTGCTTGTACATCTATCGACGTGACAGAATAGCCATATCCTGCTGTGACCATACTTCTCAGCTGTACAGATTCACATAGGTTACACAGAGGCAGAGCTCATATATCTGGTCATTTCCCCTTCACATTGTGATTTACGAGCAGGTTTGTAGCCACCCATTCCTGGATTTGCAGGCAGGGATAGTATGGGCACACATCAGAGTTTCAGACTCCACACAATCCATGGCATCCATGCTTCTACCCCCCGCCCCGTTATTCTATCCTCTTCCTAACATTATGCAAGCAATATCTGATAAGTATCCCTATAGTTATCACTTCATCCCAGCAGTATTTAGGGGTTGGTCCACAGTTCATGCAGTAGGACATGGTGGACATGCTACTGAGATTAGTCGACATGACCTTGCATTTGTGTTCTGTGGACTGTGTCATGTCGTTATTTGGGACTCTATGAGATAACATACATTGGCAGTACGGGTGAGCCACAGGCCTTTGACAGAGGACTGTAGGGCATTTTGTAGTGATGCAGGCCATCTGTAGCAGGCCAGTGCATTCTGTCACTCATACAGTACCAGGCTGCAAGCCACTGGATTCCCCTGAGGTGACAGGGTAGGTGTGTAAGGTGTTAATGGCAATAGTTTCTGTTCTTATTAATCCATTGGTGTGAATGCTGGCAGGGTGCTGCTTACAGCTAGGGACACACCTGCATGGGACACCACTTCAGCATGCTGCATTCTGTGGGTATTCCCATACAAAAGTGGGGGTCATATTGTACTCATTCCCAACAGCAGGGATATGACTTGTGATGAACTTGTGGCTGATGTTGGGGTGAGCTGAGTGCATGTGTGCTATGGAAGCTTCTTGCAGCTGACTCACAGATATACGTGGGGCATTACCCTTATGCTGGCTTGTGTGGAGACATCAGCGGTTTCTCAGTACTTCATAATTGTGCCTTTTGTGGTCTGCCAGTGTTTGGCCAGACTACATCAGTATTCCATACTACACAGACAACTAATGTGCTGCAAACCTGTATGTACAATTCCAAAGGTGTGTCCATTTGACAGTAACATTTTATACACTCTCTGTCTAGGGTACTTCCACCTGTGTACTGTGTGCATGTCTGGGCCCACATTCATGCCATGTCCATCTTCCAGATGGTGACAGATATTATATCCAAACAATTAGTATGGATTACTGCTGGATTGGGTCTTGCTGGGATGCATTGTATTTGGTACTGCAGTTATCAAAATTTGGCCCTGTCATCAACAGTACTGGCCATAGCCCACCAGGACACAACCCTCCATGCCTACATGCTGACCACTTCCACACAATATACAACACACAACATCCTAACACACAGAGCCCTGCATATTGTACATGTGCAACAATCTATCCTGCTAATTTGGCCAGCTCAGGTAATCTGTGCTCCACTGTTATTATACCCACATGTACATGTTACTACATTTCTATGTAGGATTGTTGGAAGGGGCACACCTGACAACTGTAAACATTTGCTATGACTGTACTGGTATTTCAGGTACTCTGTTGGCTTCCATTTCATTCTGTATTCTGACCTATCATGCAGACTAGAGGCATATCAGTGTAGTACAGATCATAGGTTTTATTGATCTACATTTCAGCTTCAGACTTCTTACCCTTGAGAACTAACATCTAACTGCCTGACCTGTTGTAGTTTGTCTGTGTAGTTCTGGAAGGGGGCTGTTCTCTGTTTCCATCAATCGGAAGCCTTAGCACAGCCTTTCTTTGTGGTCATCCACACCTGTTCTGTTGGCTGAGACTGTTGTTGGGTATGTGAGCCTCACTGACATGAATGTGTGTGTCCTATGTACACACATTTGGCCCACCACATGTCCTGCAGTGGGATTTGTCACCTTATCTAGTACTGCCTACTATGTTGACACCAGTATTTGTTATGGATTTCATGCTACCCATATAGGTGTCTACTATCTGCTGTCATCCCATTCAGCCGCCCGATTCCCTTGCATGCTCACATCCATACCACAGATACAAGTAGCAGAACATACTACTCCATTCAGAAATTGATAGGGAGAGTGACTTACTTTGTGGCTGTGCCAGTATTGAGGATGGTGCTGGAGGGCTGACTATGTCAGATGCACATAGTACACTCCCTATACATGGTTAAACACAGGTAGGGTCATGTTTGGCATCTCTTTTACTGTATGTGTGAGTCAGAGAGACGTGTCATTCCCTGGGTTCCTACCGTGTCAGTGTTTGTGTTATGTGTCACCTCTTTGCCAAAGAGGGCAGGCTCAGGTTGTTCCTCCTCCGAGTCAGTCTGTGTCTGTGCTGGCCTTGGCAATGGTGGGGGGCTGTGTGGCCCTGAACCATGCTGTTCCTCCTGCAGCTGTTTCCACATGATCATATTGTGTAGCATGGCACATACAATGACAATTTTGGTACATGTAGCTGGGGAGTACTGCAAGGCTCCACCGGATGTGTCCAGGTACCAGAACCATGACTTGAGCATCCCAAACACATTCTCTATTATGATTTTGGTTTGTGCATGTGCCTCATTATGGAGTTCTTGTTCAGGTTTGTGTGCATTTCTGATGGGTGTCATCAGCCATGGCTCCAGTGCGTAACCAGCATCCCCCAATAGGTGGCCATATGGGATGACCCCACTGGCGAATCTCTGGTAAAGCTGCGTCATATGCCAGATGTGGGAGTCATGATAGCTTCAAGGTCTGCCAGCAAACACATTCATTATAATGCCCTGGGCATCACACATGACCTGGCAGTTGATGGAGGGGAAGTCCTTTTGGTTTATGTAGACCCTAACCCGCTCACCGGGTGGTGCTTTGATGTGTATATGCATTCAGTCTATGGCACCCACTACCTCAGGGTATTCTGCTATTTGGTGGAAGAGATGCATATTGCTGGTCACCACCTCATGGGTGTTGTAGAAATATATGTGGTCACCGACATGTGCTGACATAGCATCCAGGAACTGGTGGAGTACCCTGGATGCTGATGCCTGTGAGATCCCCATGATATCCCCAGTTGGCCTTTGGAAGGTACCTGTGGCTAATATTCTTAAGCCTACATATACCTTGGTATCCACTGGGATGGGTTCCCCTCTGCTGGTTCTGTGTGTGAGGCTTAGCTGGCACAGCTCAACAATTTGTTGTAGGAGGTCCCTGTCCACCCTATAACACTCCACTCTCTCCAGCTCATGTAGCCCATGGTAGGTTACCCTGGGTCTGTACACTCTTCTCCTTCTCCTCACTGTGGGTTGGTTGTCAGCATTCTCATTCTCACCACCCTCAGCCTCTTCCACATATTGATTTATGAGAGCAAAAGCAGCCCCTATCATTTGTTGGTGTGCTGTAGAGTTTGTGGGAAAAAACAGAGTGAAAGGTGATTGCATAGTTTATAGTAGTTTGCTGGGCTGGGCTGCTGCCTGTGTAATTGGCTGATTCTGATACATTTCACCTGTCAGCTATGTTAGTTCTTCTTGATTGCCTTCCTACTGCTGTTTTCCCTTCCCATTGCCTTCCTGTTTAAGGCCCGAGGTGCACTGTGGGAACCCAGTGCTCAGATGTGAACGGAGTTGCTATTTCCCGGTTTATTTATTTATTTTTTTTTGTTTACAACCTGGTGCATGGTGCACCCTTTTAGGCAATGTAAATACTGCTAGGCAGCTTCAGACACACCCCGTTCTTTAGCTGTGCTTAACTAAGGGCAAACACAGTCCACAGAGCTCCAATAAGCGTATGACACACACCCTTATGAAGTCATCTAGCTCTTAGGCTTACACCATGGTATTACTGCTCCTACACAGCTGGGTGCAAGCTAGCATTGAGGGGAAATCTGTGATTCAGTATCATTCCTCTCATTTGCATAGAATTGACTGCTAATGCATGGTTACAAAACCGACACTCAGCCTTCACCGTTAGCAACCACTATTCCATGGTCTTGTTGTGTTATGCATGTCATTGGCTATTATGGAAAAATTATGATTTTTGTTTAAAAGGTTATTTACAGCTTTTTTTATTTTTGGGCCGATCCCGTTTGTGCACCACTGCCCTACACTTAAATGGCCGACATCGGACAAAAAAAGTTATTTTTTTATAATTTTGAAACTACTTTTCATGCCTATGGCCATATATTTGGTCATTGGCATGCCTAACCCTTATAATACATGCTTTTTTATGAGCTATCATGCCTCCATTTTGTAGTTTTCAGAAATGTATTCAGCTACTGGCTGAATTCATTTCCGCAGTCTACACTATTCCTGCACGGATGCCTGCCTGCTTCCTAGATCATTAATTCACCACATTTGCATGGTTTTCACCAGCAAATGAGATAATTAGCATACAGGGGCTGTGTCCATGCAGGAATAGTGCAGAAACGCTCATGCACATGCCAGGAGCTCATTCCAGGATCGCACGTTAGCCATATTGCCTGCAGCAGCTCTTGCACTATTCCTGCACACCGTGCAGAGCTTGCTGAATCCAGGGGTGTGTCTGTCAAATTCCACTCAAATATGTTCATGTAATTTTTATATCCATGTATTATGACAAACAGCTATTTTGATCTCTGAAAGTGCTTTGTTTGGTAATCTGTAAAAGACAGAGACATAGGCAACTCATTTATCTTCTTAATTGATTACTATACCAGTTCCAGTTTAGCTGTCACTCACTTCTAATCTGCTTATAATGAGACTGACATAGTCACATGAACATATTCCAGAGTGGACACTTTTGTCACTATCTCTGTAAGCATTTCAAAGTTCTCTTTTTTTTCTTTGGACTCAGAAGATATTATATCATGCCAAGAAATCTCATACGACCTTGTCTGCCCTATCAAGAAAATATTTGTTGCACATACTTTCCTAGTAAGCTTTCAGACATTTAGACATTACCCATTTAACTCCATTCTTTAACTCTAATTTAACACTGTGGTTCTACTTGCTGCTCATTCATTTTCCACTACCCACTTACCCACTTTATCCTATTCAGGGTCATAAAGGAGCCCTGAGCTTATCCTGGCTTGGGGGCTTGGGGTGTAAGGCCAAAAACTAATCCTGAACAAGCAGGCCATTCCAAGATGTGCATACACATACACACGCAAGAGTGCACATGCTTGCACACACACACACACACACACACACACACACACACACACACACACACACACACACACACACACACACACACACACACACACACACACACAGACTCACACAAACATTCAACTGACAATGAACCTACATGTGTCTCTGATGCTCAAGGAAGCCAAGTAAATGCCCAGAAACACACAAAATCTATGCAGATGTTGCACAGAAAGCACTTCAGCCAGGAACTGAACTGGAGAACCAAATGCTGTGGGGTAACAATGCTGTTACGCTGTTTTGCTCCGTCTTAATTTTCAGTAACTCATTCAGTCTCATATTATATACTCATCAGAACTCATATGTCATCAGTTACTTAAGCAATACCATCAAGTCGGTCAGTGGTCTCTGCAACAGCTGCATGAAATATTTCAGGTACTGATGATATACTGAATGGAAGTCTCAAGAATCTGTGTCTTACATAGGTTCATAGGTGTATACTAGGCTAACAACCACTAAGGCCCTTATAACCTTAGCAGTACAAAAAAAATGTGACCCACAACTTTGATTTATATAGGGGTAATTTACTGACTGGCTCTGTCAATCAGAGGTATATAGCCAGACCAGGGGTGCATTCTGATTACCTATCCATTGGTCTAAGTTGTTCTTAAATAGGGATAAGGAGGAACTCTGCTACACATGGATAGGGAGCCTATTCCAGAGAATAGGAATTCTCCGAGAAATATATCTGTCTCTCCAACAAATTCTATTTATATCACAAGCAAAATTTAGGTCTTTTAATTGAAGGGCTTGGATGCCATTTGTTTTCTGGATATGCAAAATATTTATCAAAAAAGGGTCCAAGGATGCCTTGCATGTCAGGCAAAGATCACCTCTCAGAAGTTTGTATGATTCCAAGTAAAGAGACAGGCCTTTGAGGCAATCAGCATAAGACGTTGTGTTTGCTCCTTGTATTCATTTTATAGGGAACCTTTGTGGATATTCCAGTTACTGCATGTGTCTGGTCAGGTACATGCCAAAGGGGGCATTATACTCTGATAGGTCTGATGAGGGCTGAGTACAGTGGTATAATGACCTCTATGGATCTAGACGCCATGCCTTTACGTATAAGTTGAGCAACAAAAAAGGATTTTTTACTACCTTTGATACATGGTCAAAGGCTAAGTTGCTATTTACATACGTTCTCAGATCCCTGACTAGTGAATTCACTTTTAAGGGTATTTTAATGATAATTTAGTTGCCTGGGTGTCAGACTTCCCAAAAGGTGCTATCATGCATTTCTTGATATTGAGTTTTTAAGCCATGGCTTTGGCACCAAGTGTTTGTCTGAATTAGACCTTGCTGAAGGTTATTCTTGTCTTGGGCAGATTCAATGACTGTTCCCAGTTTGCAATCATCTACAAACTTCATTAACAAGAGGCCTTCCACACTGGCTTTGACATCCAAGAAGTAGATGCCAAATAGGAGTGGGCCCAGCACAGAGCCTTAGAGGGCAGTACTGGTGACTAGCCTCTTTGTGGAAGTAGCCTCACTGATTGTAACATCCTGGATTTTATCAGTGAGCCACTAGCTATCCAGCATGTTATATATTGGTTAGTACCTAGTTCTAAAAGTACTTAACTTTGTCTGGATGGCACTGGATGCAAGTAAAATACTTCTGGAACCAAGGGTAGGACTCCAAGCTTTGCAGAGCTCCAGAAAATAATGAGCTGAATATAGTGTGGTTTATCCAAGAGCAATACTAGTTTGCTGTGTGGGTACTCAGTATCATGGATCTATGGAAAATAATGGGTGGGAAGAGTACATAAATGGCTTATACAACAGCCAATAGCAATGAAAGAGGGAAGGGAGGAACTTTGGAAATCAGATTATCATAAAGGGTGGAGGATAGAGACACAGCCTTATAAAACAACAAAAGCAAAAGGGTAGGATGTTTGGAGAAATTTTTCAGGGAATAAACAGGCTAGCTACATAGGCATCCAAACAAATAAAGGCAGTATTGGAGCTCTTTGAGAAACTTTAGCTGAATGTGTTAGTGAGGGATGGGGCAGACACAGAATGCAACTTAAGCAGGTAAAAGATAAAAGCACTGAAGCACAACCTGGAGCAGAGACAATTCTTTCACTATTGAACTTCTACCACAGTTTAAGACACCAGACTATGCAGAAATTTCCCAGTAATACTGTTTATGGAAAAATGCAGTAATAAATGTCTGTGGCACAAATCAGGCAGTAATTGTACACATCTCTACCAGCACTGTGAATTAAACTATACTACTATGGGCCAGAAGGGTGTAAAATACAAACATATAGCTTTTACAAGTACTTGTAGAAATAGAAGTGCAGAATAATGCAGAAACACAATCTTCCCACAACTGCTAATTAAAATACAAAACTAAGATTTCAGAACAAACTAAAAATGCAAACAGATGCAACAGAGCAGAAAAATATGAAGTAATATTGCCACACAGGTCACCGCTATAACTGCAGCCTAAATATTTAAGCAGAATTAAAATAATTAAAATAATTAAATTCTCTTTCCTTTTGATGAAAAGCTAGTTTCTCACAGTTCCACACCTATCCAAGTCTGGGATAAAAAACAGTGGGTGGGAGTAGCTCTGTCCTGGAAGAAGCAAGCTAGATGTTGAATCATCCCATTAAATAAAGCCATAGTGGAGCTCTTTCAGAAACTTTAGCTTGATGTGTTAAATTGAGTGACTTAAAAGTACACAGTTCAGAATGTTTCTCATCAAACCAAATATGCCTCGGTCCCTTACACATGTCAAATGTAGAAAAGTTCTGTGCCCCTAATGAGACAGACACTTCTTAATCAATAGTATTGAAGGGGAAGTCCTCTCTTTGTCTAGTCTTGTAGTGATTGTGGGGAATCAATATAAATACAAAATGTGCTTGCCTTCACAACAGTAACCATGTAATCTACTCATTCACTGGGCTCAGTCTGTGTCTACCCTCAGCCAGAGACTCACTGAAGTTAATCTCCTTCCTATTCAACTCCTTAAAGCTACAGAAACTTTCCTTAAGGCACACATTACCTGTGACAATAAGGGATCTATCTAACTATGAACTCCTGGTAAACAATGTATAGCAGTAATTCATTTTTTGCACTCTTTTTGAAATCATCAATCTGCACATTTTCTCCAGACCCACAATGTAAATACATATTCACATTTTGAGTTCTCTTCATTGTGCTTAGCTTCTGATAAAACAAAAGCCAAAGGAATTAGCTTGCAAGTGGTGCTGGGATTCTGTTGAAAACAAGCCCTTACATCTTGATAGAAACTATATGAAAAGATTTTGATCCCTTTCAAAATGTCTTAAACCATTAGAGCTTTTACATATCTTATGTTATAGGATACTTGAGAGGAAATAAATAGTAGTAGTGCTGGTTACTAGAATGAAGAGGTAGAAGAGCCTACATTAGCAGTATGGTATCATGAATGTGAGAACTACTTCTGATGCTAGGCCATTACTGACTGCACACATATGGAAGTATTAGTGATTCAGAGTGCGAAAGGCATAGTTATACTAGGTAGGTGGTCATGCATCTGTTTTGTGGGTTGTGCATGGACAGATCCAGGTGTCAGACAGATATTTTTTATATTGGTCTTAAAAATGGAAAAGCTGTATATATGTTAAAGGGATAAGAGGACAGAGTTCCAGGGGTGGGCTATATAGCTGAAACAGAGAGAGGTTCCTTCTGACAGGTGTGGTTTATAGGTAGTGAGGAGCATTTTGTTTTCATCGAAGTAGCCTAGTGGGTGTGTATGTTTGTATGTAATAAGTATTGTAGGGCTTTGCTTTGCTCTGTTTTATATATTAATTTGTGGACTTGGAATAGTTGGGTGTAAGTGAGTTGCTTGGGTAATTTAAGCCAGTCAAGCTATTTTAGGGCTAAGCAGTGATAGGTTCTGTTTGGTAATTTAGTGGCAAATTTTGCTATTTTTATTGCAGCATCGGATTAGTTTATTTTGGATAGAAGCGTAAAGGTTAAACGGTTCTAGAGAGCGATGTAGTAAAGTGGGGAAGTAGGTGTATGGGGGCCAGGAGTTTCCTGGATGAATCCTGGATCAATCAGTTGCATATTTTGTTTCTTCTAATACCCCAAATTGTTGGTGTTTTTTTTTTTTTTGATAACTTGTTGCACATGTAAGTCAAATGTTGGGTTGTCATCAATTATCATGCCTAGTAATTTGTTATGAGGATGACTTTTGTATTGGTGTTACCAGAGGCTGTTACTAAGAATTTTTTTGAGGTGTGTAAGAGTTTTTGGGAGGAATGATAGCAGCTTTGTTTTTTTTTGTTGTTTGTTTGTTTTTTTTTTGTTTGTTTGTTCTTTTCTTGGATTGAGGAGAAGCTAGGAGGTAGTGAATCAGGTTTCAAGTGTAGAAAATGACTCTTGAGTGATAGGGTTACTGACATTGCAGATTAATGTGGCGTCATCTGTATATTGTATGATGGATGCTTGACATTTAATGTAGTATATGTTGTTTGTAAATATGTTGAAAAGCAGTAGTCTTAGTATGTAACCTTGAACATGGATGTGTTTATGCACAGTCATGTTTGAAAGACTTACAGTCTTTTTGCCAGTCAGTAAAATGGTACTCCATCCTGTTTTCATATCTCCCGGTCATCACCGGTGTACCACAAGACTCTATCCTTAGTCCTCTCCTCTAGCAGTCTCACCAACACCCTCAAAACAAGCCTTCCTAATACAGTACACAGATGACTCCACAATTATTTGTACATCTGACAATATGACACACCTCCAAAAAATTACCTAGGGAGCTTTAATAGCAACTGAAAGGTGGTGTAACTCACAACTCATGCTCAACCCTAAGAAGACACTACTACTTTTCCCCTCAAATTCCTCTCTCATGGAAAAACAACATTTGAAGTCCTCTCTCTTGATAATGCAATCTCTGAAATCAATTCTAATAGCAAATAATTAGGGATTATAGAGAATGATAATCTTAAATTCAACCTGCATATACAAAATTGCATAAGAAAAATTCATCCAAAACTAGGGGTGCGTTATAAAGAGGAAAACTTTTTTAATGATGCAGCTAAAGCTACACTTGTCACTACATATCTCCTCCCCACAGTTTTTTATGGTGATCCCATCCTTACTAACATGCGTGCATCACAAAAATGAAAACCTGAACAATGCTATAACAAATTTCCAGCAAATACCACTTTTAAAACCAACCCCTATACATCACTAGAAAGTCTAAATCAGTTAAAACTGCCCTAACAAATACCAGATACACAGGCTCTTACCACCTGTAAAATTATCCAAAACCCATCTGCTTGTCCAGTACTAAAGAATATTCTACACAACTAAGCTGCCAGTCGATCATTATGATCCAGTGACCAAAAACTCCTGTCTGTCCACAAACCTATCAAATCTGTGGGACATTGTCTTTACTCATACCAAGTTCTAAGGCCTGGAGCTCCTTATGTATATCCATCAAGTCAATATCCTCCCTGCCATTCTTCAAAACCCTTCTGAAAGACTTTGTAGCCAAAAGCTGGCTCTGTTCTTGCTTAACACCAAGATAAACGATATCCCTAAATGTCAACAAATGCCTCTTGATGCCGTATATCAATTTACTGTCCCTTCTTCACTCACTTCCTTACTTATATCAGTTTCTCTCCTCTGGCTTTCTCTCTAAATGTAGCATAAGCCTGCTTTTATGTCACTTTGTATTAAAATTCCTGTTTTATTATACTAACTTACCTTTAATTTCTCTATAAACTGGCTAAAATTTCTGTAACTATTAAATCACTGTTGTATAACTTGTATCGATTCATAGCTAATGTTTTCATATTGTCTTATCTGATATAATTATTTAAACTGTAGGTGTTTTGGAATTATTTTTTGAAGAATGTAAAATTATTGTTCTTAAAATATTTTGTAATGTGTTGAGCTTTTCTCCCCGGGCTTCCTCTGAAAATGGGCTCTTACCCAGTCACATTTTCCCAGTAATCAAATATCAATCAATCAATCAATAAGGCTAGAGGCAGATTGTGCACCTTTATTATTAATATTTGAAAAAAGGGGCTTAAAATATATTATATATTGATCAGAAGCATGAGTAAGCATTAATCCATTTAACGGACTAGAGTCTATTGGAAAGGTAGCTAAAGAACCAATTGTTGGAGGTGTTTGCTAGGCATAGTACAGAGAGCTGTTTTAGAAGTCTTGTATCTCATACTCTCCTACTGTGCCTACAGATTCATGCAAATTGATTTTAGATTACTCTAATTGCTGTTATAGTTCACCTTTAGCTAACTTAATTTTTAACATTAAAGTATTATATTTTATTCTGTAATGAGCTGGAATATGATATTATTTTATGATACAATTGAAATTTGTATATAGTGGCATCCTTATGTGGACACCCTGTTGTTTAATTTAGAATAGAAAGGAGGAGACAGGAAAGATTGAAAAGGGGAAGACATTACAAATATCTTATGCTATCCACCCCATTTCATGCTTCTGTCCACAGCGAGTTTACGTCAAGCTGAGACCACATTGTTAATTAGCTGAGAGTGATTTATATGCATAATTGGCCACAAATGTTCACGTATTACTGTGAATCACAGAGAAAAATGTAAAATGGCAGTTTAATGTTGCAGTTATTCAGGTTAGGTGACAAATGACATAGAAAACTCTGGAAATTTTAAAGTAAGAAAAAATAATAAGAACATTTTAATTTAATATGAAACACTTCAAAATGATGTAAAATTAGTGAGTTACCTTGAATACATTTTTATTTTACTGCTATCATGGGCATATTACCATGGCTTTAGTAAACAGTGTAAAGCTGTCATGTGAAAGTGGGAATTAATTACAGCAGCAGTGAACATGATTAGTGATTACTGAGAAAAATATTTTGGTGTCATTTAGTGATTGTGCATACATATGTGCTTTAATTGTGAAGTACTGATGTAGTAAGGATGTGTTGTTGGCTGAACATGCATGTGTCTTTACTCGGAGATTTCTGAGTGTCACTGAAAAAGAAAAATGACAGTATTATGAATACACAGAAATGATAGTCTAGGGTAAGAATATGTCTGTTAAAAATGTGAGTGCTTTACTCTTCTGAATGTAATTTTGATACTACAGACATTAGTATAGTGTAACTTTACTTGGCTGGACTGAGATTTTACATGTGTATATAGTTATGGGGATTGTGTTATCTATCTTTTTATAGGAGGGTGGCATGCACACTTTTGTTGTGTTGTTTGACTGATGATTACATCAAAAGTTTTTTTGTTTTTTTTTTGTGTATGACTGGCCTTTTTTTCATGTGCAGTAATAATGCATAACAAGGGATCAAGGCAGAGAAAGGCCAGCATCTTTGTGGCGGTCCTTAGGACATAATGGAAATGTCTGTTTCGTAAAGGGTGCCCAAACAAGCTGAAAGGACAAAAGCCTGAAATGATGTTGCCGTGGATATTAATGCAGTGGGTAGCAGAAACTGCAAATTAACACAGTACAAAAAGAGGCCAAATGATATAGTAGAACATGCTAGTGGCAAAGTGAGGCAGAATGCAGCTGCCCATACCAGTCGCCTTCCAACAATTATCCCATTAACACCAAATGAGGAGTACCCCGTCTCCATTCATGAGGATGACTATGACACAGAAAATGATTGCACTGGAATAACCAGAGATAATATGGACACTGGCTATTACCAACATCTACAGCAGCAGTACTCATCTGCTTCAGAAAAGTTGTTTTTTAGCTGTAACATATATTTAAATAGAGAATCAAATGCTGACGCAGAATGATTACATTAAACACATGATAATTACTATTAATATGTGAACCTTCCTCATCTACACACAGTGACAAAATACTGCTACCACTTCAACCTCACCACTGCACAATGATGATATTTTTGTCTGTGAGACCACAGATTATTGTGTGTGACAAAATAAAATAATCTAATGTGAAGTATCTTGACAGATAACACATTTTAAACTGAGAAAACATTGCATAATATTAAAAACAGTGATTATTTTTCACTCAATTACAAGGTATGATCTGAAGTTAAATACTTTTTAGTAGTTGTACCACTTCAGGTCATTCAGCACGCGTATACTTTGGTCCACCACCTTATTATAATGTATTGCTGCAAAACAGTTAAAATGTGATTGCTACTTAAATGATGCCTTAAAAAATGTCACTAAACAGGAGTCAGTGAGCACTCAGCATGATTTTTATAAACAATAATTTGAGCCTCTGTTCTGAAATAAAAAAAAATAGTTAAAAATGAGAAGGAATGTTAAATTAACAGTGACAGCAGACCATGTAGCACATATCATGGCCCACGTATACCACTGCACTCAGCAAGTTATACTCTATGTGATCTTTACTAGAAAGGAAACACTGACCTGAATGTCATGGTCCATAGTTTTGGATTAGATGTTGCCTCTCTACCTGCACAGCCATATGCTGTGCATGAGCCTGCCACATTTGGTCCCTTACAGGTGCTACTGGCTGGTCATCATTTGTCAAAGCAAGACTTGAACTGGTAACTGCAGTGACAGTAGGGGTCACTTCATCACCAGACTGGTGCATGATCAGGGTGCGCAGAATGCAACATGCAGTACACATCCTGCATGCAGTAGCCAGCTAATACTGAAGGATACCACAGACTCATCCAGGCACCTAAAACAACCCTTCAGAAGGCCAAACACCTTCTCGATGACAATGTGGACCTTGGAAAGATTGCGTTGTAGGTATCTTCTGCAACTTCACTTGGATTTCTCACTGGTGTTGTGAGCCATGGCTCTAGCGGATATCCAGCATAACCTGAAAGACAAAAACAAAAGAGAAATGATGGAGGAGAAAAAACAATGGAAAATGTGTTTAGTATTCAGCAATATATTTTATCATAAATAACTACTTAAATACAATAGAAAAAAGAAATAAAAATGCTTTTCCATTTACCACCAAGATGTTCGATGGGCATCCTATCATGCAGGAAGAGGCAGAAGAGTGAGCTAGTGTGCCAGATATGGGAACCCTGTGCACTGGCAGGATGCTGGGCAGAGATATTGGGGATACATCCACATGCGTCAAACAGTCCCTGGCAGTGGTAGACTTTCCTGTTGCAATACCACTCCCCCATGGACCCGATAGAGCCCTAATTGCAATGTGGGTGGAGTCTATTGCTCTGAGTACCCCAGGGAAATGCTCCATTCCATAAAAGACACATAAACTCCTGGGTCGGTCATGAGGTGACACCAGGAAATAGATGTACTGATCCACATGTGCCAAGAGTATATCCAGGAACTGCTGCAGTATCCTCAAGGCAGAAGTCTGGGAGATACCCATGTCCCCACCCTGTCTCTGGAAGGTCTTTATGGCAAGTGTAGCAAGCTCTGTATATACCTTACTATCAACAGGAACAGGTATGTATCTCAGAGACTACCCCATCTATGGAACAAGCTCCCCATCCATGTGAATCAGAGTTCCTCCCTAACCCAATTCAAGTGCAACTTGGACAATTGGATGGGAAACCGGAAATTCATCTCTGGTTTGGCACCTATGTCTCTAATGGGCAGAAGTAATGGTTCATGTCCCAGGCCCATGCTTACACTTATCAAGGGTATCAGAACTTGCCAGAGATTTGGGATGCATGACTAGGCTTAAAAAGGCCCTTGTGGTCATTAGCCTAGTAAACACCTATGAACCTATGATAGAAAGTGCACATATTCCGCCAGTACACCTGTGGGGGTCGTACATCCTCACTTAGAACCTTATAATATCTCTGTCCACTCTAGGTCATACATCATCACTTAGAACCGTATAATATCCCTGTCCACTCTGAACCTACCAAGTAACTCCTGATTATCAAAGTTGCAGTGAATTATCCTCTGCCCATATCTCCTGCTTTCTTGGCCAGTGAGTGCTGCTGGGTACAAGCAGTTTTGGCTTGGCCAAGACAACAGCTCACATCTGGAAATAGCAGTAAGTGATAATATTTTCATGGTTTTCAAAGTAAATAGGATTGACGAGACTGCACTTTATATATTATATCTATGGATTACACAGAAAAGAGGGAAAACTTCACTATAAATTGCAAATATGCCAGAAAATGGTTCATTAGCATATGCTCGGTTACATTATTCCTCATTTACATCTCATTATGCATTCATTTGCTTAGGCTATTCGCTGCCATCATGCATTAGTGTAAGTGTCTAGCATATGGATTTTAACATCTCCGTGAGTGTAAAAGTGTATTCAGTGGTAATTTACTGTTTGCAGGACATTTATCATACATCTTTACTTTCTTTTCAATGCAAGGTTATCAAGTGGATATTCTGGCTTTGTTTCTCATTCTAGACATTCCAAGATGGGTCCATGCAACATTTTCAGAACTGCTGAAGAATTTCATGGAGAGAATATTACTTTAGATCCCTGTATTGCACCAACATTTTTTGACAATTAAAGCTAAATTCTATAATAGTATGGCATAAGCCTTGGTTCAGTAATTACAAGCCAATCATTCCACATCTATCCGTGTACTTTTGCTGAAGTAACATGGCTGGCCATTCATTGTTTAATTTGTTCAGTACACATAAGTGTTTTAGCCATAACATCTAGCATCAGTGCTTGATCACATACGTCCAAGTGTGCAGGCTTTTCTGGAATAGATAAATCTACTCAGTGCATTAGCACTGGCATAAGGAACAGATATTTATTTGAAACAGTTAGGTTTGTCTTATACTGCATTATGACTAGTAGGTGCATTTTTTTAAATATAAGTTTTTACTTTAAGTACAGTTTCATGTTTAGTAATCATTTTTGGAGCTTGTCTTATAGAATGCATATGCTTTGCTTCTTCCAACTTGAAGGAAATATTTTCAGCCAACTTTCCCTAAGCAATATTAGGCTAATATATTTAACTTTTATCACAGATATTTTTCTTCTGTTCTCTATAAGCAATCTTCAAAGCAGAAGCTATTCCCATTTTCATATGTTCTCCTGCTTAACTGCCAAGTATAGAGGGTTATAACTTCTTTTACTCTTGAGGGAATGCCTTTACTAATCAAGTGTGCTACATAGAAAGCTTTCCTTACTACAGTAGACACATGGTGGTTAAAGTTAAGGTCGCACTCAACATGTGATCCCAGGTCCCTTATCACTTCATGGGTACTTAGGATATTGTTGTTGATTTGATAGTGTGAGGGGACATTGTTTGTGCCAAAGGGAATGATGAGGCAGTTCTCTGCATTCAGTTTAAGACCATGACTAATACACAAGTTGGTGGTCTGTGTCAGACCCTCCTGGAGTATATTGATATAATTTGGGGATTCAATGATTGCATCTAGTTTGCAGTCATCTGCAAACTTGGTCAGCAACACCCTCTTAGTTTTGACCTGAACTTCTGAGAAGTATCAAACAGTAGGGAGCCCAGCACTGACCCCTGTGGCACCCCATTGGTAACAAGTCTGCTGGTTGATGTGGAGTCACCCACTTTGATAGTGTGTGTCTGGTTTGTGAGCCATTTGACAACCCAACTTACAACAAAGGGGTTTACATTCAGTTTGCTAAGTTTATCAGTAATGCCTGAATGTCAGATTTTGTCAAAAGCCTTTGCCAGGTCGAGATATGCTGTGTCCACATACTTGCCCTCTTCAATGGTCTTGGTCACATTTTCAAAGAAACCCACCAGATTTAGCATGCAGGACTTCATGAAGCCAAATCGGGTAGGAACAAGGGTTTGGAGGTCACCTACGTCTTTATTTATGAGGTCCATAATGATACCTTCCATGGCCTTACAGATGAGACTGGTCAGGCTTATGGGTCTGTAATTCCCCAGGTCTGTTGCTTTTCCACCTTTGTGGAGGGCAATGACTATTGCTGTTCTTCATTCTGCAGAACCAAAGCCTGTTGTTAGGGTATGATTGATAAGGGTACTTAGTGGTGATGCTAGTTCATGTTTTAGCCTTTGTTGAAGACAGCCTGGGAAGTTGTCTGGTCCCATAGAGGCTGTGTTTTTTACCTTGGACACGGCTTTGAGGACCTGCTCTTCAGATATGTAGGGTGGGAGGGAAGTTTGGGGGAAGGTTTGTTGTAAGTTAGGAGGGGATAAGGGATTGAAATTTTCACCAACCTATCCACTAGCAAGATTTCTATCTCTGTGGGGTCAGCGTGTGTGATACTGTTGTCCAATAGTTCTGCATATGCTTGGGTCCTACCCTTTAGGGTATTTATGCATCTGTAAAAGGCCTTATGGTTATCCTTGGCTGTATTTGCTAAGTTTCTCTCAAAGGAGCCCTTGGAGGATTTGGCAAGTTGCCTTATTTGCCTGTTGAGGCTGAGGATGGTGCTTTTCCATTATTGGAGACTTGCCTTTGTTTTCCTGGACAGCAGCTTTTTACATTTATTGTAAAGTTTGTCGATGCTGGATGTCCACCATGGCAGCTTGTTTTTACTTGGGGCTCTGGCTTTGATTCTTTCTGGTACGGCTGAGTTTATACACTTATGCAAGTGATCGTGCAGGGCTTTAGTGTAAGCTTTGGCGTAGTTACCACTTCTAGCTTGGGGGTAGGGCTTGGAATGCATTTACACGTTTACCTAAGAGGGTATAGTTTTGCCTTCATGAAGTTTTGTAGTCTGATTTCACCCTTTATGAGTTCTAGTATTAGTGCCAGCTTGAATGTGACTGATTTGTGGTCAGTTTTAACTAATGAGGGTCCAACAGTTGTGGCAGTGCATCTGTTTGACATGTTGTTAAGGACCAGATCCAGAATGTTTGTTCCCCTTGTTGAGGTATGGACAATTTGTTCCAGGGCATTTGTATTAACAAAGTCAAGGAACTTTTGTGCTAGCGAGTTAGGGCAGTGTAGGTTTCCCAGTTGAGGGTGGGCTAATTGAAATCCCCATAATTAGTATGTTTGGTAAAAGTTGAATTGTCTCTAGGTTTGTCAATTAGGCTTTGTAGGCATCGTGAGCTATGGAGAGGGATCTATAACTGGATATGACTTGAATGGGGGTCTTACCCACTGTAACCGAGACCTGGAGTAACTCCATGGAGTTGTCCAGTCTAACTAGATGAGAGGTGAATTTATCTCTAAAATAGATTGAAACACCGCCTCCTTTGGTTTTCACATGTTCATTTTGTGGTCTAAAGGTGTGGAAGGCATTGTAGCCTTGCAGGGCAGGGGTACTCTCTGAAGCCTTTAATCAGGTTTCTGTGACTGCACAGACATCGACATCTTCTAGTGATGGAAGTGCTTCCAGGGAGTGCAGTTTTTGGTTTAAGCACCTAGCATTTAGCAACATGACCCTTATTTTGTTCTGATTGGTTAATTTCACATTGGTAATGTTGTTTTTGAGACCTTGCCTAAAAAAGGCACTATGGGGGAGGCAAGAGCCTTTGTCAGCAGCCAAAAGCCCAGAGGTGCCCGCTGCAAACCATTTCTGGCAAAGTAGCGAAGTTTGTCGACCATGGCTTCCCATGTTGACAGGAACTGTATCCCCTTTTAATGACACCAAACACTGAGCCAATTATGGAAATCAATCATTATTTGTTTATACTGTGGCATCAATCTACTTGAGGGTAGTATTTTGCTCAAGGATAGGGACATACCTGCCTTGGACATATACTCAACCATGTCTCTCTTCATATAGTCCAGTGAGGTACATCTCAGGTCATTCACACCAACATGAACTATGACAGAGTCATAATGGTACTTGTTGCTGAGAGACCTGAGTGCATGCATGATCTGACAAATCCTGGCACCAGACAGGCAGCTGACTGTGACTTTCTGCTTGTCCAGCCTGGTGAGTGGGACAGCCATGTGTCTCACTATTGAGTCTCCAATGACAAGAAAATTTAGTTTTTGAGTGTTACGCCTTACTGGCTTGGTAGATGAGATACTGGTGTTGCTATGTGTCATGGGTGCTATGGGAACTGTGTTAGTTGTAGCGGCCATGTGTTTTGGAGGTCACTGGTGTTTCGGTAAGTTTTTTGAGAGAACCTCTTTGTATGTGGATTTAGATGTCTGATGCACACTATGTGTATGAGGAGTGGTATGTGCATGAGGAATGGTACTATGTGTATATGTAGTGGTGGGTGAGTTGACAACCTTTTTTGTGTTACTATTTTAAGTGAGAAAGAGCATGGATTCTAGATTCTTGGTGTAAATACATTTCTTGCACTCTGTACTAGAGTGTGTTATTAGTAGAGGGGTGTTTGTGTATATGAGGCAATTGCTAAACTGCCTCATGAATCCCAAGTCAACAAGGTTGATGGGAGAAACAAGAGTAGTCCAGCTATCTGTAATGCTAGGTTGAAGACTGTTGTCACTAGCAGGGGCAGCTCATGCTATCGGACTGCCGGTCTGCAGCCCTCCCACCTACAAAAAAACAAAGAAATAAAATCTGTGAAACAAAAGATCACAAGTCCCAACTCCTCTGTGCATGCACAGACACTCAGACTGCCTTTAAAGGCAGTCTGGATACAGAGAAAGAGGTACCCAGCAACCTGTGCTGTAGGATACCCAGGAATCTGTGTGGTCGTTGATAGCACAGAACAGAGGAGCTCCAGATTGCTTCCCTAGCAGACAGGGCCAATGAGGGGTGAGCTGAGTGCTCTCGTGGGCATCATGCAGATGGATTCAGACATGTTCTGTTGGTCGCTGGCTAGATTATGTGGCTTTGGATATGTTCTGTGCATGAGACAGGTAGGTGAAGTGTGTGTTTCGGATATGTTCTGTGCATGAAACGGGTAGGTGAAGTGTGTGTGATGCCGCAGTTGCTATATACTGGTGGCTAGAGAGAACAAATGGTGGTGGGTAGAGATATTCAGGCTTGAACCCTGTACCTTGGATGCAGGTGGCAAGGATCTGAATTACCTATCCACCACATTTCTAAAAAAAAAAATGCAGATTTTTGCCACATATTTGTTCTGTTCCTCATAAAATCTGTGGTTTCTGTATCTACATTTTTCCTTGGCTTGCAAAGTCAGTGGTGCACTGGAAGCATTGCTGCCTAACAGCTACAGGTTCACTGGTTTAATTCTTGACTGGGGTGCCTTCTGTGTGGAGTCTGCATGTCCTTCCATCTTACAAAGATGTGTCTGGGGTTTCTCCCTGCTCTGCTGAAAATTGTCTTTTGTTCCAAGTCAGACTAGTTTCTTCGTTAAATGTTTAAAAATAACAGGCATTTGAATTTCAGACTTCATATTCTTCAGAAAGTACATGGTAACACAAAACTGTTTATTCTAGCAGATGTCTAAGTTTATAACATGGATATTTAAAATTTGTCCCTATTTTTGGGACTGTATTCCCCCATTATTGGCTTTGTCCAGGTTTTTTGTGCTAAGGTTGAGAGCTATCTATGGTGAGAACTGAATTCATTGAATGTCTGGGGACTGTATCCCCCCCACATTACTGGCTTTCTCCACATGTTTTTTGCTAAGAGGTTGAGAGCTATGGTGAGAACTGAATTCACTGAATATGTTTGGGGGCTGTATTCCCCCATTATTGGCTTTGTTCAGGTGTTTTGTGCCAAGAGGTTGACAGCTATGGAAATGGTAGCCATTTAAGTTTGTCTTCCTCTCTTTCACAAAACAGCTGATTTGGCATAGTGGTATGTTTCTCTGACTGTTTTGCACAGGCTCCCCTGGGTTAAAGACGTGTCAGTGAAATGCATGGTGGTAACACAGCATTTTATTCTAGCAACTTTCCAACATTGCACAAGCAATGTTTAAAATGTGTCCCTGGCTTTTGGGCTTTTGTCCCCCCCCTCAATAAATTTCAGCTTTTTCAAGATTTCTTGTGCTGCAAAGTTCAGAGATACAACTGTGTGTCAAGTAGATTTTACAAGGAGCTGAGAGCTGCAGGGAACAAAACTTTAGTGCTGCTTATTCTGAGTCTGCTTGCATTGTTAATAGCACAACAGGTAGTGCACTTGCTTTTGATGCAGAATGTTGTGGGTTCTACTCCCACAGTAGATAGATGCATTGCTGATACTGTACTGTGTTGTAAAGTGTGTGGATGCTGCAGTCCTTTTTGGCAAAGATACCTAGAGTAGTAACTATGAACCTGTTATCAGTTTGCCATACAGTCCCTATTGCGATATTACTAGCTTATCATTTTTTTTAATGCATGCAACATAGGCAATTTATTCCTCAAGGGCAACAGGAACTTTATTTGTAGATGAATAAACAATGACATATAAAGTTGTTTGCTAGCAGCAACCTCTTCATTGTTACATATTTCTTTAATGTGGAATTATTTAGATGACATTTTCACTTCAGAGATTGTGCATATTTACTGATACTGGTGGACTGTAGAAGGTTGAGTAGACTTTTATGATGGAAATGTTCTGAATTGGGTAGTTTTGTCACTGGTGCATGCATTTTGTTTCATTGTTTACTAATGTTCAAAACAATAAATTTAAAATGTCTTTTAACAACTTACTGTATTGTACAAGGAATACAATTTAATACAATCGGGAAGGTGTATCAAAGAGCATGTGCATGTTTCGTGTTCAAGGGGCCTATGATTTGAAAACAGCCCAAAGTTAATCTTTATCTGCCACTGGCAAAATGTATTTTCTTTGAATGTGGGTTTCAATGCTGTTTCAATGCATGTGAGTGTCAAGGGTAGAGAAGTTTTAATGCTAAGTCTGTTTTCATTGTGAGACTGCATTGCTTTGTTTAGCAGATATCTATTAGGGTTTGTGTTGTAAAAATGCAAAATAAAACTTTCAAATGAAATCCAAATCATCGCAGAAGTAAAGCAGTATGCACATTACAGTGTTTATGGTAAATGGGGCAAAATAACAAAGAAATGGGACACTGGAATGGTTGCAGGGGGGAGGCTCCAATCGACCATGATTTTGAGAGGAGAAAGGCAGCAAACGCAGACAGCCCTGGTTGAACTATACCTCTCAGCTGTCCATATTTTTGCAGAATGAATAGATATTTGCTTCTTATTTTTGGTTTGTTCCTCATACAATGTGTGGTTTTCTGGCAAATCATTTAGGAATGAAGTCACTAAATGACAGACATTTAGTTTTACGTCATAACCTTCAGAAAAATGCATGCTAAAGCAACACCTGTTATTCTATCAACTGTCTTAAGTTTATGCAATTTTTAGTAGTGTTTGTATGTTTCCCCAATATATTTGGCCTTATCCAGATTTCCTGCATTAACAGGTTGAGAGGTAAGTGCAAATAAAATTGCTTTATAGAATTAGGCATATCCAAACCTCTCAACTGTCCCTGATTTTGGCTCAAAATGTTGCTCTTCCCCTAATAATCCCTCTGCAAAATGACAATTTTGGAAGAAAACATGGAGGGTTTACAATTAATAAATAACTGTAATAATCAGTTATAGATTACTTTTATTTCAGAAATGCATGTAGATTCTTTTATTTTGTCAGCTGCTCAAGTTAGCAGTACTAATATTAAAAGTGTCCCTTCTTTGACAGATTCCCACCTGTATTGTGTGGCTATTTTATATTTTTGCATCACATTTTTGGTCTATTTTTCATAAAAAATTTTTTTTGACAAATTAGTGGCAAATCATTAAAGACTGAAGTTAGAAAATAAAGAAAGACATTTGAGTTTCAGATTTTGTACCTTTCAGAAAATCCATACTAATGCAAGACCTACTATTCTATTATCTTTCTAAGTTTATTAGAGCAATATTTAAAAATTGTCCTTATTTTTGGGCCTTTGTCCCACTTCTATGTATGGCTTTGTCCAGATTTCTTGCTCTGAGGTTGAGAGGTATGACAAATATGTCAGGGCCATTGCAGTCAGCCAGAGACATTTCAAATTGTGACAAACTTGTTGCACCCCACTCCCCCATGTAGTGACTCTGGATGTGTCCAAGCAAGGCAAGGAGCAGTTATGCAGTGTAAATGTGCAGACTAATCCCCCCATCCAAGGTAAACACAAGTACTACAGTGGCTTTTCACCTGTCATTGATTTTGCAGTTTCTGGTTTCTGTCAATTTTATACTGTTGATATATGCTTATTATTATTCAGAAAGTGCCTTTTGCGCTGTGTTTAAGTAGCAGTGCTTTAATGACCATCAGGTAAGCTTGTCTGATATTGTAAGATGCAAGTAAGTTTTAATAAGCAGTATTGCCAACATTGAAAGCCTTTCTGTTGTTGCCATGCAGAGAATACTTACATAACTAGATAATGTATAAGCCTTGGGTATTGAAATGCATATGACAGTATTTGTAATAAAGGCCAGGATTAGATTATGTTAAGCTCATTACAGGCTTTACCTGCAAACTAAACAGAATGCCAGTCTATCATGCATGGTCCATATCCTGTGCAGTAATCCTTTAAGCAATATATATTGAGCTTGTTTCTTGTTTGCTTTTCATTTTTTACTTTGATCATGTTTTCCCCATGAAACAAGTAGATAGTTGTCAGGCAGCAGGTCTTTTTTGGATAAGAAACATTTTTACAAGTGAGGGCATCACAGAGATTGCTACTTTCAGCATGTTACTTGGTACTTTAATAAAGCTGAATATAAATTATAATTAGAACTGGAGTGCAAGGAGAAGTTGTTGTTGTGTCTTTCGGCCTTGCCCAGTTAGGGGTAGCCACAGCGGAACTCTGGTCCGCTAATGATTGGCAGTTGATTTTACGTGCTGAGTTGCCAGCCCTAACGCACAACCTTCAATGAAGGTACGCCCGTTCACGCATGTCTCCACACAGAAGACGCTCTAGCTGAGATGTGAGTTAAGTGCTGCTTGTTTTTCTTATACTTGATTTTGACTGGCATTCCAGTAATGTATTTAAAAAGTAATTTATTTTTTCATGCCTCACATCCTTTTTGTTTCCATCTAGATATTAAGTAAGCTGTCATGCAGCCAATGGATTGAAATATTTTTTTTTCTTCTACACTTCATTTTGTCTTGATTGGACTCCCATAATGATGGTTTAGCACCCAGGGCAGTGTATTTAATAAAAGTTTTTGTGGTTTTGAGCATAGCTCCTCCCCTTTCTAGTTGGTCACACCCATTGACCCCACCCATTCAGCTCTCCCCTACAGCCCCCCTTTGATTTGAAGTCACCAGCCACCACTGGTCACTAGGGTAGCTATTAAGAATCAATCACAGAGCAGCTCAGTGGGTGAATATATCTGCCTGGATTTTAGGTAAGATTTGTTGAATTTAACTGTCCAGCTTTGGCGCACAACAGCACGGCAGTGCATGGTGCTGCACAATGTGCAAGCAAGCAATACCAGAAGCTAAAAACTTGAAAACAACTTTAAAAAGATTCAAATGGATCAATAAGGATGCTTATTCCAAGCCCTAGACTGGCCGCTCTTTACCAGACAGGTCCCAGTCAGCACAATTCTTTCTGACCATGTTCGCAGATTACTGCAAACTAGGGGCTATAATTGACTCTCTGGGTGACACAGACATCCTCCAAAAGGATCTCACTGAGACAGATACCTGGTGGCAAAATCATGGCCTCAAGCTAAATGCCAAAAAGTGCATAGTCATACCCTTTGGAAAAAACAAAGCACCCACAAACTACCACATAGGTGATAGTCCCCTAAATACGGAAGATGTAATAAGGGATCTGGGTACCCAAGTAGATAGTAATCTCTCCTTTGATAATCACATTGTCAAAGTGGTTAGAAAATCCTTCTATGTGGCCCATCTAATCACAAAAGGGTTCACATTGAGATCAAAAGAGGTCATTGTGCCCCTTTACTCATCACTCATCACTCATCAGACCCATCATAGAGTACAACACCCCATTTGGGATGTACCTTACAAGACACCTGCAACAGCTGGAAAGACCACAGAAGTATCTCACCAAGAGGATCACTGGCCTCAAACAGATGCCCTATGCACTCGACTGAAGAAACTCCAGCTGTACTTGGTTACATGCCGCCTACTCAGAGGTGATCTCTGCCTGACATATAAGGCCATGTCCAACCCAGAATTGATGGACATGCTCCACCTAAAGAAAACCATATCCCCTCAAGCCACACGCTCTAGGGATCTAAACCTCACCACAATAATAAATAGGACGTGCTAGATGGATAGATTCCTGTCCCAGAGACTCCCCATGCTTTGGAACAAGTTTCCAATCTACATTAGGCAGAGCTCCTCACTAACACTCTTCAAGAGAAACCTTGATGAGTGGATGGGAAACAGAAAGTTTACCCCAGGGATCACTTCAGTGGCTCTGCTGGACAGAGGCACAGGGAACTAATCTAAGGGGGTGGCGAAAGCCAACACATTCTGGCTAGGCTTATAAATACCTTTGTGCAGATAACCTTGTACCTACCTATGAACCTATGAACCTATGAATAAAGGTGCAGATAGGCCCTTTCCAATCCAAGATGGCCTGAAAAATGTGATCAGAACAAACAAACCACTACAAACACTTCCAGAAGCAACAAGCCTGTATCTGGACTACGCTACAGCTACTAGCTACCCTAGAAAAATAGCAGTGAGACACTAAAGAATGTTTAAAACAGCAGAAAATCAGCAAGGAGTCTCTAAAGAATGTTCTGAAAAGTTAACATATCAGTTATTTAGCCACTGCTTGGTGGGAAAACCAGAACAAGCAATACCGATAGCTTAAAAATAGTGAAAATACAAGCAAAACCGATAGCTTAAAAATAGTGAAAATTACCAGTAGATACTTAAACAGTGAAACTAACAAAAAAGCTTTGTAAATAGTGAAAACAGCAATAAAATTCGATTTAACAGACACAGTAAAGCGGACAGTTGCAGTACAACAGTGTATTTTAGTACACAGTGAATAAATACATTATAAAAGTAGACAGCGGGTAATAAAAATACAGTAAATAGTATAAATAAGCAAAAAAAAAAAAAACTGACAACTTATGTTTTTTTTGGGAAGCTCAGAAGCCTCCAATCATCTGGTATCTCATCTCAGAGTTGTGGCTAGTACCCCACCTCAGTTCAGCTTGGTGTGATTTGAATTTAAGCATTCACTGAAACTGAGCAATTTTCTTTGGTTTGACTCATAACATTAATATATGGTTGATATCGCGCCTGATGTTTATTTCTGCTAGTTGGTAACTATAAAGAAAGAAATGAAAATAAAATGTTCCTATGCACCTTTCAGGAACACTAATGAAGAGAAAACTCAAGGGAATTTATAGCATGAAATCTTAGGTGGGAGAAAAAACAGTTCTAAAAACAAACACATTCATGTAAAAATCAGAGACTTCCCTGTGGATTCATTAACAAGCTTGTAAATGTAATGCTAAGTTTACATGTTCACTCATCTTAGCGTGACGAGCAGCAGTCCTCATCGAATATACATGCTGCTAAGTTATCTTCTGACCAGAACACCTGCTAGTGCCCACAATGAGGTGCAAATAGCCTCCAGCACACAGTATAAACAACAAGTTGCAAATAAGCTTAACCTCAGTAAGCAAACATGCACGGATGGCACATTACAAGGCAAGAGTAAGTTGAAGTGCATAAATTAAGAGTCAGGGGAGCTTAAAGAGGAAAATGCAGTTATATATTAATAGTTTGCTGTACAAACACCAGTATTAATAATTACTGTTCACTATGACCATGATTTACTTCTTTGACAACTGGGATATGTGTGTGTGTAGAAATGTCAGTATTTGCCTATGCATACGGTTTATGTTTGCGTGATAGTGAGACTACAAATGCTCATAGAAGACTAAGCCCAAAATAACTTACACACCAGCATTATTGTTTAATGACATCAGCTACAGGAGAAATGTACTACTTGTCAGTTTAAAATTATTTTAGTATAAAGCATTTGTGTTAGTGTAATCAGTCATATTATGTGTGTCCTTACTACTGCAACTGCCACACAATACGCATTGAAATACAAAAGACTGCCAGTCTAAACCTCTGAATGAAGTGTAACGCCATGTCGTATATCGCATTTTGCCCTAAAGTGAGCCTTGTTAAACACATTAGTAATACCTGTATGACGGTACACTAACATTAATCACAAACAGGTGAAACATTAAGGTCTATTATTAAGTGAACTGTTGAAAATGTACATTTCACATACAACTGTACATTAGGCTGTAACATCTGATGTTATTCCCTCAAGTGTAAGTCACTAACTCCATACCACAGACATTGGTAGACCTAAGCTGCAGGAGGTTTATTCTATCAAGTTTTGACATTTAAAAACAAATTACAATAACTATCTCATAACACTGATTTCTTAATGTGCTTTGTGCAAAATGGTGTGGATCTACAACATAATTTTACTGGGCATGCTCTTAAAGTAGTATGGCAATGAATGCATTAACATCACCTACCCACTACAAAACCAGAATCAAGTATAATTAGCACAAAGGTTACAAAATACCTATTTGAAGGGAATGGAATCATCAATGTATTGAAAGACTAATGTTAGACCTAAAAGAGACAGAAAGAGTTTGTGGGAATGTTGGATAAGAAAATGTTTAATTTCACTGCACTCATATTGTGTTGGCTTTTGCTGGATTTGATCACTGGCTATGTTAAGTACAAACTCTAGAGAACTGTATACTTACCACAGTCATTACAGGGGAAAGTCTTACTACAAGTGCGAGATAGAACATATTTGAAGGCATGACATTATTATTGTATCACTAGAAATGTTGTTGTTGTGTCTTTCGACTTTTCCCAGTTAGGGGTCGCCACAGCGGAACTCCGGTCCGCTAATGATTGGCAGTAGATTTTTACATGCCGATTTGCCAGCCCTGATGCACAACCTTCAACAAAGGTACGCCCATTCATGCATATCTCCACACAGAAGACGCTCTAGCTGAGAATCGAACAGGACAATGTTTTACTGTGAGGCGACAACGCTACCGCAGCACCAGCACCGTGTGTGGCTTAAAAATTAGTTCAAGAGTAGTGTGAGCTCTCTGCATCACATGTATTTACCAGGCTGTGAATGGTGATTCATTACTGGGACTAAGCAGAAATTCCTAAGATTCCAAAATCAGAATAAGTTATTTCTTATACTTATTTCATTGAATTGCACTTCTGGAATGCTTATAATTGTGCTATACAGTAAATCTACTACATTTTGTAGTGTTATAAAGCTTTTTCTACTGTTTCACTGCATTCATGTACTGTTTTATACTGTTTTAACTGTATTTTTCATTGCTAAATACTGTTTCATTACTCTAATTGCATGTTTACTGAATTACTTAACTGTAAACTGCTTTTCATACTGATAGTTGTATTTTCTGTTTGTGAGTGCTTTATCCTGTGCTTTTATGTGCATTTATTTTGAGGTTTTTGGGTTCTAATCAGGTATCATATAACTGATTTGTTTGCAGTTAAAAGCATTCTCTAGAGTCTCCTTGCTCCTTTATCTGTTTAAAACTTTCATTTAGTGACTACAGCTAGTAGCTGTAATAGTTTCCCACCCACCCCGCCTATTGTTGCCTTGTTCTTATACTTGGTGGCTTTGAAGTTGCCGGCCCATACTGTATATTTGATCTGGGACACTCCTCCAAGTCTAGTGTCATTGGTACATTCTACCTAATAGAGAAAGAACATTTGAGAAGGCCAGCCCACTTAGACAATTAACTTTGAATTATCTTCTGTTCCAGCTTTCTCCTTTTCCACTTTACAAAAACAATATTCTAAGCTTGTTTCGCCCCCTTTCCTGTAACTAGTCTACTCCAGGACTGTTTGTAAGCTCCTGAGCCTCCCAAGCCTGTCTGTGTTAGAGGGAAGCCTGCTAGCTTATCAGAGGGAGTGGTAAGCACTAGGTAACCTATCTACCACATAAGGAGTGCTTTCTGGCCCAGATATTGTAGTTATTGGCCATTTGGGCAGTTTTTCAATCTCTCTCAACTTCCTGATTTAAAAGCCCACATTTGCACTTGTTTCCCCCCTTTCCTGTAACTAGTCTAGTCCAGATAAAGATTTGCTGTATCCAGGACTGTTTGTAAGCTTCTGAGCCCCTCAAAGCCTTTCTGTGTTGGAGGAAAGCCTTCTAGTTTATCAGTGGGAGTGGTAAGCACTAGGTAGCCTATCTACCACAAGAGGAGTGGTTTCTGACCCAGATATTGTGGTTTATTGGCCTTTTGGGCAGTTTATTCCATCTCTTTCAACTTTCTGGCTTAAAAGCCTGCATTTGTGTTTGTTCCCCCCCCCCCTTTCCTGTAACTAGTCTAGTCCAGATACAAATTTGCTGTGTCCAAGACTGTTTGTAAGCTTCTGAGCCCCCAAGCCTTTCTGTGTTGGAGGGAAGCCTTCTAGCTTATCAGTGGGAGTGGTAAGCACTAGGTAGCCTATCTACCACAAGAGGAGTGGTTCCTGGCCCAGAAATTGTAGTTTATTGGCCATTTGGACAATTTTTCCATCTCTCTCAACTTTCTGGTTTAAAATCCCATGTTTGTGCTTGTTTCCTGCCTTTCCTGTAACTAGTCTAGTCCAGATACAGACTTGCTGTATCCAGGACTGTTTGTAAGCTTTGGAGCGGTGCCAGAGTCTGCTCTTCAATTTTTCCCTTAGATCTACTAGTTCTCTCCTCTCCTGCACTTATACTAGCTTATTAGTCTAACACTTTACCAGAATTCTTGTAGCAATTATTGTAGCACACAAAAGGGCTACCAGCACCAAATGTTCTACAAGGAGACAGATCCAGTACTTATTATCAATGCCCAAACCTCCAGGCATGTCTAAAGATCAGTTCCATTTGCTTTTTCCTATTAACCTGATGAACTTGGGCATCCTGAGGCAATGTAGTAACTGCCTCATGTACACCAACAACCCTCACCTCTTACCTTCCAACACTCAAACTTGTGAGAGATGCACTTATATATCCAAATTGGAAGCCATGCACTCTCCAGCCAAGACTGGAATAGCTGGTCAAGAGGAGAAGGTCAATACTTGCACCACACCACATGGAGCACATAGCCCTCCAGAACACACACCAGCACAGCCTTCACATAAAAAAAACAAACCACACACCTACCTTTGCGGAGGCTCTCAATAAAAATCTACCCAAGCAGCAGATACCTCCAGGGCAGAAACTCACTGAACCATCACAACACAAACTAATCATGAGACACACAACTCTCCTAAACAGTGTGCCACTCAACCAAAGCCCATAAGGCAAAACAGCATGCTGAACACACTAGTCATAGGTGACTCAATAGTGAGGCACACTGATGTCCCACTCACTAGGTTGAATAAGGAGAAAGTAACAGCCAGCTGCCTGTCAGGTGCTGGGATCTGCCACATAATGCATGCACTCAGGTCCCTCAACAACAGGTACAAATATGACTCTATCATTGTACATGTGGGTATGAATGACCTGAAATGTACCTCCCTGGACTACATGAATAGAGACACGGAGGAGCTCTCAGATTAAGTAGCCCAGCCAGGTATGACCCTAGCCCTGAGCAGCATCCTACCATCACCCAGAATGAAACCACAGTACAAGCAAAAAATGATTGATTTCAACAATTGGCTAAGTTTCTGGTGTCACTCTAAGGGGATCCACTATCTGTCCACCTGGGATGACATGATTGACAGACCTCAATGCTTTGCCAGAGATGGCCTGCATCTGTCACCCCTGGGCTTTTGGATACTGGCCAAGGCTCTTGCCACCCCTATGGTGCCTTTTTTAGGCAGTGTTTCAAAGACCAAATTAAGACTGTAACAGCTACAAACAAATGCAACCTGAGGGTCATGCTGCTCAATGCTAGAAGTCTAAATCTCAAAATGCACTCACTCGAAGCACTCCTTAAAATGGAGAACATCGACATTTGTGCTGTAACAGAGACCTGGTTCAAGGCAGCAGAAAGTACCCCTGCACTACCAGGCTATAACTCATTCCATATCTTTCGGCCCCAGAACTTTTACTGAAGCTCCAATGGTGGTGGTGTTTCCATATTCATAAAGGATGCACACATCTCCAGACCGGTAGCCCAACATAACATATCAGAGATACTTCAGGTGCAGCTAACATTGGGTAAGACAGCGATTCAGGTTGTAGCCTGCTATAGGTCCCCAACCATGTCCCAAGACTTGCACTCCACTTTCCTAAGCACCCTGGAGAATATTAGGGTCCAACTTAACACTCTTTTATTAGGCAACTTCAACTACCCCTCCATTAACTGGGTAAACTACCCAAGTACCAGTACACTTGCCCAATGTTTCCTGGAGTTCAATAATTCCAATGCCCTGGACCAACTTGTTCAATAAAGGTAGCAACATCCTTGACCTGGTCATTACTAACATGGGTGACTGTTGCTCTACACCAATAGTCAGCTCCTCCCTGGTTATATCCAACCACAAACTAATCACATTGGAAATCCACATCCCTTCCACCCCACCCTACCCCCCACAAAGGTAACCACCATGAAAAACTGGGCTCCTAAAAACAGAGTTGGATAACTTCACGGCACCGATGCAAATGGAGAATAGTTGCGTGACCACAGAATCATACACCAATGCACTGTATGAACACATACACAAATGCGTGGATCTCGCCATACCCAATAGAACCAAGACGCTCTCCTCCAAAAAAAGGAAGCCAATCTGGTGGTCCCCTGCCATAAACAAACTCTACAACAGATGGAGGAAACTGATGCAGAATAAGGTGAAGTCCCAAGACTGGAAAAACTCCCTTTATCAGCCTCAACAGAAAGTTGAGATTCCTCATCAAATCCTCTAAAGCTAGCTATAAAAACAGAATTGCAGCAGATAGTAAAGACAACCACAAAACCTTCTATAGTTATGTAAAGAACCTCCACGGCAATACCCAGATTTGCTCTGAGGTACTGCACAATCGTACCTCCTCTACCGAGCCAATAGATATTGCCAGTATACTGGCCAACAGATTCAGTGCTAACTTTACCTCTCTCTCCTTCTGCAAAGGACCAGTCACAGTACCAGTAGATTACCAGGCACCCAGTATTACTGCTGCACAGTTTAAAACAACACTGTCCAAGGCCAAGAATACAACTTCTATAGGACCTAACAATATCCCTGGTTGTATTCTACATGAACTACAGAGTGAACTGGCACCTCACCTGTGTGCCCTGTTCAGTCACAGCCTCACTTCAGGCTTTCTCCCTACTGAATGGTGCACTGCTACAGTCCTCCCTCTCCATAAAGGAGAAGTGATTACAGACCCTGTGAACTATCACCCCATTAGCCTGACAAGTCTGATTTGCAAAGCTATGGAACACATCATTATGGACCTAATAAACAAGGATATAGGGAATCTCCAAACCCTGGATCCCACACAGTTTGGTTTTGTGAAGGGTTGATTATGCCTGCTCAGCTTGGTTGACTTCTTTGATCAGTCAACAGAGCTGTGGATTAAGGCAAGGTGTTTCATGCAGCTTACCTTGATCTGGCCAAGGCTTTTGATACCATTCCCCACTCAGGAGTCATAGAAAAACTCACTAAGCTTGGTATCAACAGCTATATCACTAGGTGGGTTGCAAACTGGCTCACAGATATAACCCACAGTGTGAAAGTAGCTGACTCCCAAGTAAGACTGCTGACTAGTCATGAGTGGAGTCCCACAGGGTTTGGTCCTGGATCCTCTCCTGTTTAGTATCTATTTCTCTGAAGTCCAGGCCAATACAAAGGGACTCTGGCTGACAATGTTTGCAGATGATTGCAAGATGGGAGCTATTATTAACTTCCCAAGTGATGTTGACATCCTGCAGAATGGCCTCACTGAGACCAATGACTGGTGTCAGAACCATGGCCTTAAGCTCAATGCCAAAAAATGTGTCGTCGTCCCCTATGGGAAAAACCCGGTTCCCAGGAATTACCACATTGATAGTAGTCCACTGAACACAGAAGATATTATACGAGATCTGGGAACACAGATTGACAGCAACCTCTCTTTTGATCACCACATTGCCACTATGGTCAGAAAGTCCTTCTATGTGGCACATCTCATTACTAAGGGTTTTGCATCCAAGAAGAAAGAGGTCATTGTCTCCCTCTACTCTTCCCTCATTAGGCCAATCATTGAGTACAATGCCCCATTTGGCATGTACCTCACTAGATATCTGCAACAACTGCAGAGGCCACAAAAGTACCTCACAAAGAGGATCCTAAGCCTTAAACACTTGTCCTATATGGACAGACTCAAAAAACTCCAACTGTTCTCTGTCTCATATTGCCTAGAGGTGATCTCTGCTTGACTTACAAAGCCATATCTGACCCAGCTCTGTTAGAAATGCTACATCTAAAGAAATCCCAATCCCTCCACACCACACAATCCAGAGACCTCAACCTCATTACCACAATTAACAGAACATGCTGGAGGGACAGGTTCATAACCCAGAGACTGCCCATGCTATGGAACAGACCTCCCATACATGTCAAGCAAAGCACCTCACTGACTCTCTTCAAGAGAAATCTTGATGAGTGGATGGGAAACAGAAAATTCACCCCGGGGATAACTCCAGTGGCTCTACTCAACTGTAATAACACACCAACAATATTTGAGAATGCCTGTCTATCTATGTCCACAAGCTAAACAGCATTGTACCAATCTCCAGCACCACAAGAGAAGTCTTACTACAAGGAAGAGATAAAACACATTTCAAAGGGCAGCCTCATCATTGTTTAGCAAAGCAGAAGAATTGGGGGGGGAAGGACTGAAAGTGGTGGGAGAACGATCACCTGATGAAAATCTACACAACAGATCTGCGAGTAAAGCCAGTCCTACCGACTTCTGAAATCGCACAAGCAGTGATAGAAGCAAGTCATTGCTAGATTCAAGCACATACCTAAGGAAACAAATTAGAATACTATATGTAAACCACCAATACATCAGAAGAAGTCTAACTGTGACTTTGAGATAGAGCACATTCGAAAGCTTTATATCATCATTGTTTTGCAAAGGATATGTGTGTGCTAAAAGAGTCTGAAAGGGAGAGTCCTCTCCTTATCTAAATCAACAGAATAGACTCTTTGGGTAAAGCCACATCTCTTACCTATATCTAGAATCACACCCAAACTCTATCTGATAAAAGTGAGTCAGGGTATAATTGCTAGATGTGAACATCTACCTATCTAACTACACAGTTTAGAGCACACTGCATCACTCACTAGTGCCAGTGAAAAAATCTGAGTATAATTGTGAGACAGAGGATATTTGACCTCATCAGTGTGTTACAGAGCAGATGTTTGGGCTAAAAGGGAATGAAATTGATGGAGGAGCCTTCTCTCTGGATAAGCATTCCTCCTGACTGGAAGTGAACACATCAGATCTGTGGATGGAGCTAGTTCTACCTAGCTCTGAGACACACACATGCACTCATGCTAGTTGGTCATTGCTGAAATCAAAGACCTACCTATCTAAGTACACAAGCTAGAGTACATTGTATTAACTGCAAGTGCCACAGGAGAGGTCTGACTACAAGGGTGAAATAGAGCATATTTGAAAGGATGACCTCATTAGAGTGTTGCAAAGCAGATGTTTGCACTGAAAAATGATGGGAGAGCCCTCTCTTTGGGGTAAATGATTCTCCTGAGTGGAAGTGTACACATCAGATCTGTTGTTGAAGCCAGACCTACATAGCATTAGAGACACACACCCACACTAGTCAGTCACTGTTGGGATTTAAAACCTACCTATTGAAGTACACAGACTAGATTGTACATTGTACATTGCATCAAGTACAAAAGCCATAGAAGAAATGTGAGCACAAGTGTGAGATAGAGCACATATGAAAGGATGGCATCATCACTGTGTTGCCCAGCAGATATTGTGCATCACGTGTTTGGGTGAAAAGGAATATGTCTTGACAAGTAGAAAAAAACAGCTGCTCACAACTAATTATGTACTGCTCATATAACTCATACATCCTTTCATTCACAGACATTATGATAGTGTGGATGATAGCTAGCTATTTCACGTTATGCTATATTGACCATGTATATGATAGATGATAATCACAGTTGTCAAACAGTGGAGTAACAACTAAGAATTCCTGACACTTCATCTCAGGAGAATTGTATGCAAATTTCCACTACTGTCAATATTTCCTAATGTTTGTGCAGAGAGCAATGTGAATACAAAGTATACAGGTACAACATATGAAAGGACATTGCTTCATATCACTCAGCAGGTATGTGTTCAAAGGTCCCACACCATTGCACATCATTAGCAAGTGGAATGTGTTGGAGTGCAAATGTAACACACATCATGTACTATTTAGATAGCATTACAGTTAACTCAGTTATATCTTGAGTACAGCAAGCCATTAAAACATACATAAGTAATATAAGTAACTGACATTTATTTATTTCAAAATTTCTTTCTAAAGTGCACCTCTGGCAAGCTCATTTGTGTGATCATTTGCAAAGTATTACCGCATGCATAATTATTTACTGAGGTATGGAATTTAGAGCAGGAATTAGCAGTGGTCTATGTTGCTCCATGCCAAGCTTCATATAAATAAGGAATAGATATATAGACATTTCTGATTTTGAACCATTTCATAACAGATGTGTGCCATGTTAACATTTTCTGTGTAATCATTTACAAGTGTCAGTGTCATTGTAGTAAAGTATTCATTACATGGATAACACGGGGCATACTTACACTGTCCTCATATTTGCTGACTGTCCACTTGTTTAAGACATGTCAAACTTTTCCCAATGCAACAGTATTAGTTTCTATAACATCACAAAGTAATAAAGACAATATATTATAACATACATGTTTGTGTCAGCCTTCATATACTTCAGAAAATGCATGGCAATGCTAAAGATTTAATCCTATCATCTTCTAAGAGGCTAGAGTATTTTTTAAATTTTGCCTAGGGTTGTATAATTGTTACACCTTAAATTCTTGGTTTGCTCAAATGTCACTTACAGATGGGATGATTGTGAACTACTTAAAAAACAAGCAGCGTACTGCTGGTGGAATAACATATATATCCATAATTTAACAGGAAAATTTTAATGAGAAATGATAATGCTCATAAATTTAGATCTGATGCTGGATTCAAACACCTGCCAATCTGTATCAACACTCTACAGATGTGATCATAGTTGATCACACCACAAAGAAAGTCAAATGACAGGTACTAAAACATACACTTTTGAAGGAACTATGAAAACAGCAAGAAGCAAGGAGTATGTGTGTATCATACAACATAACAGTAATAAGAACTGAAGCATCCCACATGGTGCACATTCAGTCCTACAGCCTGTTCACCATATGATAACTGTCTACTCACAGTGCTGTCAGTCTGTCTTTCCATAGGGCAACAAGGATAAATACAGTAGTACAAGAAGCAGCAGACTAATGCGGTTGAAGGCAAAAATGCACCTGTTTTTGCCATAAGATTTGAACTGTCATTCAGTTATCATTGCTGTGATCTGTTGTTCACCATCAGTTACCATTGCTGTGAACTGTCATTCACCATCAGTTACCATTGTTGTGAACTGTCACTTACCATCAGTTACCATTGCTGTGAACTATCATTCACCATTGGTTACCATTGCTGTGAACTGTCATTCACCATCAGTTACCATTGTTGTGAACTGTCACTCACCATCAGTTACCATTGCTGTGAACTATCATTCACCATTGGTTACCATTGCTGTGAACTGTCATTCACCATCAGTTACCATTGTTGTGAACTGTCACTCACCATCAGTTACCATTGCTGTGAACTGTCATTCACCATCAGTTACCATTGCTGTGAACTGTCACTTACCATCAGTTACCATTGCTGTGAACTGTCATTTGCCATCAGTTACCATTGCTGTGAACTGTGAAAACGGAGTTTTCTTTATGGGCCATTTCTGGCCATATTGATGCTTTGTTAATATTTTCCTTGCCATCATAATAATTCTGCCATGCTGCGTACAAAAAAAATGTTTCCAATAAGGAACAAACAGGGGTAGGATAGTAGAGCCTTGATTAAGCCATAAACAGGATATTGGTGTTTTAATAGCATGCACAGCCAAGAGTTCCACACATAATATTATTATGAAAACACACTAAATAATGTTTGACATACCTCTGGAATTTAACCTTTAACAGTATGAAAAAGCATTCTACAGACCTGAGTATTATCTGAGCAGCCCAAAGAGTAACTCATACTTCATGTCTTAAAATCACACATTGGAAAGGACAGTGACTTAAGACTGAAGCAAGGGAGAATGCAGGCATCAGGCTTCATCACAGTAATGACAATTTTAACATTATAAGGTGTGCATTATATCCTGCACCTTGAGAAGTTAAGCACATTTGCATGACGATTGCCTTACTATTGCAGTCAAAGATAAAATGTTCAGTGTTTGCCATAGGACATGAAATACCATTTACTAGCATATACCATTGGTGTCCATACAAAGCATTCCACAAATGCTGTGGAACAAAACTGAAGGGTTGGTTTATGGGCCATCACTGGCCATGCATGCTGTGTGCGATACTAGTTGTTCACCAGATTAAATGTGAGAAAAGGGGTTGATAAGACAGTGGTAAAATGGGAGATATCAGAGGGTAGGACAAATAGGAAATAATAGAGATATGTGGAGGATGGTGGTGGGAGAGCACCATAACTATCCACTTCTTTATAGGATAATGGTATACTTGGTGCAAATAATTTGAAGAATTTGGATAATCACCACATTAGGGGTGGGTGACAACAAATGAATAGTGTTGCATGGCCATCAGGACCACATCAAGTGTGTCAGGCATACATGTAGGTGGAACGGAGAGCTACGTATGGGGTGCAGCTTTTTTGTAGGACAGGTGTCCATTTTATTTTTTATTGTAGAAAGAGGAATGTTGGGGAAGCTGGTTAGGAATAAAAGGGTAGGGTAAATTGGGTAGGTTAGTTAGCAGGTGCAGACATGCTTAACATATAAAAGAGATAGGGATGATGGTACTGTAAAAAAAAAAGATTGGGGGACACCATGATTGGAGACAGCTAGGGACATTAGAGGCATATCTATGTCCAGCATGAGTACAATGAGAATCAAGTCCTCACCCTCCGAACTATCATCACTATCACCTGTCCCAGACACCTGGTCCAATGCTGGATGGGGTATCTACTTGGCTACTTGCAGGACTTTCTCAATTCTGCCAATTCAGGCACCAAGGTCCCCCTACATAATGTCCTCCACCAGTTATATCAGGTCCTGATAAGTGATGAAATCTCTACCTCCACTAGTACTACTGCCAGTGGGTAGCACTGCTCCAACCCTCAGTGCAGAACTACCTCAAGCAGTTGGAGCAGGTAGTGCAGGAGCTGTGGAGGCAATGCTGGCAGGTTGGGACCTAGAGGTACAGGGTATTTTTGCTGCCTGTGGTGGTGCCACTGCAGCCACCTTTGTAGGTATGGCAATATGATTCTCAGTGGTCAGCACAGCTCCCCATGATCATGGTCATTTTTTGCAACAGGAATTATGTGTGTGTTCATGTGTATGTACTAGGCTAACAACCACTGGGGCCTTTTTAAGCCTAGCCATGTACCCCCCTTCCCAAAGGTTCAATGATGAGTAATACACAAACTTGATTGAGCACTTTTGTCCCACTGAGAAGACTTTATCAGAGCATATATTTTTAAAAACCACAAAAATATAGTACTTGAGCACACATTTCATTAATTAGTTAATTAGATGAAAGAAAAAAATAATTATATCTTAAAGCTAAAAAAACACTCTTTATATATATGTATATATATATATATATATATATATATATATATATATATATATATATATATATATATATATATATATATATATATAAAGGAATGAACTGTGTATCTAATACAATCTATCTCTTTAAACTTACAGCATAGTACAAAAATACATAGTATAGTAAAAAAATATATATGTCTATATAAAACTGTGTGTGTAAAATAATTTTAATGACACATATATTTAATTTGTGTGTTAGAACTTCCTAACCTTCATTTGTAGAAGGCAAACCACCCCTTGAGTGGTACAATTCTGCTTCCAAAAAAACCACTCTAGATTTCAAAGTGTCCTCAAGGAGCGCACCCTGGTCATTAAAACGTGTGCGCTGCCCACAAAATCCACAGTAGGTGATAGTACCCCCTGTATTGCTGTGGGCTCATTGCCCACCCCAATCCCACTCTCCAACAACTTTTTCAAATTGGGGGTTGGCCCAAAGAAAAATAAAGTTGGGTTCCAAACCAACCACAATGAAAAGGCCTGAGTTAACCTCAAAAATGCTCCAGTTTTTCCCAACTATCTTTAAGTTCCTTACAGAAGTTACTGCATTGACCACACATGCCCCCCCCAAACCCTCCCATCTGCCTCACTGAACAAGACCCATCTAATCAAGGTTTTGTTTCTTTTTTACTTTACCCCCCAATCACTACAAACTTCCCAACACAAGGAACCGACAAAACTGTTTTGGCAACCTCCTACAACAAACGTCTCCCTAACTTCTCCAATTCTCCCCACATGTCCCCCGATGGGATGTCACACCTCCAACCCTGATGCACCATCCCCCCACCAAGCGTTTCCTCTGTGAAAGAGGATGACAGCCAGCGAAATGCAAAAAGTGGGTTTCCTGTAAATATTTGATTTAAACCAAGAAGGTGTGTGAGATATATGATGTCAAGATAATTTATCCTCTCTTCATCTCAGGTGGTAGGGAATGTTAGAAAATAAGTGGTGTTATTCAAGTATTCAACGAAGAAAGAATCTCTTCTACACTTCCTCCCCATAATATAAAAACGTCATTCAAGGATCTAAGGTATAAGTGTGTGTGTGCTTGGAATAAATACTTTTGAGTACATGTCAATTTTTCCCATGCTAACAAAACCAGATTTGCAAAAACTTGGTTGCAGGCTGCTCCTATAACCACATCTCTGTTTTTATTTATTTATTTATTTATTTATTTATTTATTTATTTTTGAAAAACAGTCCCCTTCAAAAAATGTAATTGTGTTCTAAGACTTCTAAAACTAGGGAGGTCAATTCAACAATGAGATTAATTTTGTCGTTGTTAACAAAAAAAAAATAAGAAAGGAGTTATTCAAGTTGAGGTAGAGAAAACATAAAATACAATCAATTCCATGTCATTTTAATATTTCAAAGTACATTGAAATATACACATACATGTGGTACATCCAGAGATGAATGCACAGTCAGTGTCAAGTGTCATAGAACATATCAGTCTCATTGATATTATAGACAATTGGCAAACAGGCATGGCATATATGATATATGTGTTCAAATTAAAGACATCCATTTTCAAATATTGAAAGAGTAATGCTATATAATCATTGCAAAAATAGAATTTAGATATTGTTCTGTGATAAAAGCTAATTGCTGATTGGAATCGAGCTCACACACAGCTTGATTTACACACTGCCTAATGCAGTGATGAAGAGCCATTGGAGCTGGCATGTATGCTTGATATATATTTAAGATATGGCTACTCAACTGTGTGTGTGTCTCAAACTCATATGGGCTGATGCCCTGAAATTGGCTGAAGTTAAAATACATTTCTAATGCATTATAAATTTAACATTTGCACCTGAGCCATACTTACCTCATGCTTCTCTGAAGTATGCTAGTCTTTCCTGATGTACCTCCTTATTCCTGACTAGCTCTTCAAAGCTGCACAGAACAGAAAACAGACAAAAACAGCATAATGAAATACTGCCATGCTTGGTGGGCCATGCTATTGTATTAATTTGTGATGGTTCACTATACTTACACAACTCAGGAGTGTTATCACTTCAAACGTCTGCCTCCCATTGGTTCAGGAGGATCTTCTTGCACCTTTGCATGTCACTATAATGGTGATGACATAGTCTGCCAATGTGTGGAATGCAGGCTGCACGGGTGACAGCCTTGGCCAAGCTATTCCAAGCTGCAGCCTTGTACTAACACCCAGTATATTCCACCTGCAGAAGCCTATAGCTTTACAAAGAGTACAACAAAGATCCTAAACTCCTCCTGACAAACATTTGGGATATAAATGGAGCACCATCCTCACCATTGTCTGTAATGCCTTCTCCAGGATATCTGGAAATATGGCAGGGAATTGGTGCCCAATTGAGATCTCATATGTACCAGCCTGTGCACAATGAAGGATAACCTTGCCAACTGCATTTGTGTGATGGAAAGCACACAAATGGTCTGACAGAGTATGATTGCTTCAATGTACATCACAGGTGTGAAACATGGAAGTGAAACTTGGCCATGTGTTGATGCTCAGTGTTTTTATACTTGTTCTACTGTGAATTCATCAAATGCTTTTTGCCAGTTATATCTGATTTACTTTTGAAATCATGTATTATCACCTCTGGTTATGCTCTCTAGTTCATTGGATGGCAATCATACATATACTCTTGTGAGAGACAGATACAACATGAAATTTTCTATTATGTTGGTAATAATTAGTGTTTTCTTAATTGATACATTTATATAAACTGGAATTTAATGAGTAGCAAGGACATACATTTTATGAACTGTGGCTAACAGCACCTGAGAACTGAACCCATAACAAAAACAAAAAGCAGAATTGCTATATTCTATTTATTAACTGGAGAACTAATATCTTCAGATTGTAAATTGAGGTGTAACACTTACAACATTTGTGGAGATGTAATTACGACAAGTCTTATGTGTTGTACTTTGAGTTGTTATGTTAATGAGCCTGTATTTAGAGACTATTTTTCATTGCTGTAAAACAATTCCTTTGCATTGATTTGAGTGACCTCAGTAACACATTTCAATGAAGGGACCATAAATACTTTACATGACATACTGTCCTACAAACCTAATGATGATACTTATAATGAGTCACATTTATACCAATAAAATGTTGTGATATTACACATCTGCAAATGTACTTTAACTATGGTCATTGTTATGCTTAACACACTTCCCGCAGTGTATATTTGGCTTATTTAGCCATCATTACATAGAGTTGTGCTGCAAGGTCCAGTAAGTAATTTGACAGTTGTACTTCATATTCATCTACTACTAAAAAGTCACTGAAATTACTTTATTCTAACTGCATTAGTAGAATGAGCTTTATTCAAACCATGCAGTACCTCTGCTGCTACTCACAGCTTATTGCATTAATACATTGAACCACAGAGAAAATTACATAACAGGTATTTTCTGTACTCAGTACTGTCCAGGGTGCTGACTGAACAACACCGGTACCAGTATCATTTGCACTACTGATGGCATTCTAAATTAAAGGACCACTATAACAAATGATGACAAAAATACATTCTTTATCTTGTTATAAATTACTGACCCTCCCAAAGCTGCCTGAAGCTAAGTAAGTACGCATTACTAATTTTATGTTATTTTTATATTCTGTCCCATAATGCATGGATTGTGAGAATGAATAGCCCTACCATTTGTTGTCAGACTAGACTTCCATTCACTTAGAATGGAACACCTGAAATAAACTGCCAAGCTTGAGAGTCTGTAGATCATTTATCACTGATTGGTCTACACTGAGTTTTACAAATGTTGTTCCTACTGATGTACTCTATATTCTCTGAAAGAAGCTTGCAAAAGTTTCAATAAATTACAGAGATAAAAAATACAGGCAGACTCCGGGTTACAGACATCCAACATACTGACAACCCATAGATACGAACGGGCTGCTGAAATGTCGAGAATAAAGCAAAAATAAACAAAGATCTTTAAAGCTGCCCAAATCTTACCTTAAATGAAGAATTCTGTTGTACTTTGCTTTTCCCCATTTCCCCCTTCATGAAGCTGCTTGCACGTCTTGTTAGAGTAGTTACTTCTGCCTTCATAAAGAACAAAAAGTCCAATTGATTAAGGGATCACTGTGTTGGAGATCTGATTGGTCAAGACTGCTGGCTTGTACAGTTCACAGTATTGAGGCAGTTATTGTACTGTACAGTAGAATGGGCAAATTACATTGTGGTTCACTATGGCTTAGGTGACAGTAGGAGGTCTGGCAAAGGTCAGAAAGCTCAGGAAAGAGTGAAAAACATTTGTGGGAGATGCCTGTAGTACAGAAATGTGAAGTGAAGCTTAAAAAGAGGTAAGCTTAACCTATATATATATATATATATATATATATATATATATATATATATATATATATATATATATATATATATATATTTATTTTTTGTATGGAACATTCTAAGACTGTGTTGTACTGTATTGCAGTACAGTACAGTAGGACATTCCATGTACGTCTTTCGTTTTACATACAAATTTGACTTAAGGACAGATTGAAAAAGGTTCATAGGTTCATATGAACCTATGAACCTGTGATTGAAAGACAGATCTGGTCCTTTACCCGAGGACTGCCTGTACTTTTTATAAGGAGCAGTTTTGCATGTTTCAGTTCCTGGCCAAGTTACTCCTCCCATTTCCCCTCCTTTAATGAGCTACAGTCTCACATTTCCAGCTTGGCTAAATTCAACTAGTCAGCTTTGCATAACAATAGTCATCAAACAAATGATAGCCTGGTGTGCCACTAAAACTACTCCTCCGGATGTCTCTCCACTTCTGAATAGTATTTCCAGGGAATTATTTCTAAAAAAAAGCATACAAATCAATCTAGAGTTTAGGCCAATCTATCCATTTCTTAAAATGTGCACAGTAAAATATTCGATTAGAATTGCATTCTGGCAGCTCATGTGATTATTTTTCCGTATTCTGTTATAGCATATCCTGCACTATGGTATTTAATGCCAAGCTTTACATAACAATAAAACAGTTCTCAGTTTCTTTTTAACAATGACCTCCTATGCCTCTGGTATGACCCAGTACCCTCTGTTACTATAGCTTAACATAGTTTGTCTTAGTTGTATGCTTGTGGCAGTTCTGGTATCCTCTCCACATACTTCTGGAGAAGGCTTCCAACTCAGATACCTGTGTTGAAACACTACCAGCAGCTGTAGCAGTAATATCATAATCAAAATAGAGCACACAAATAATGTACTGACAAACACAGTGTAAAGTATATATCTCAGTCAGGCAAAGATGACATTGCTAGTTACTACACTGAGCACAATTTTACACTTAATCTCTCCATTTCATAATGCATAACATTCACAACACACTTACAAAGGCACGCCTTCTTTCCCCACAAACATACAGCCACCCACACCCACACAACATACCAGTCAACTTTGAGGTTTTTCCCACCTCTCTGCAAAACACTCCTGTAATGTCTTTGGCAAATGAAAACAAGTAATGGATGTCAGCTCAGGATTTCCATCGGTGCTTGCTGGAGCTAGTCCACTGCACTTACACAAGTTTCCCCCTCAGTAGAGCAGCAAGCAAGTGTCAGTACAGATTTCCTCCATAGTTCTTTTACACCACACATACACACACACACACACACACACACACACACACACACACACACACACACACACACACACACACACACGCAATACACATGTTGAAGATCAGTGGGGTTAGAATCCGTTTCCCTAAAACAGTGTTATAATGGCTAAGAGGTGCAAAAACTATTGGCACATGTCAGCTCAGGCCACCCCAGTTTTGTTCCACAGTTCTGTTACTTCATATATGCAATAATTACACACAGACTCACAGATCCAAAACGTCACATGGCCATGACGCAGTAGTAACCAGCTCTCTAGAAAACAGTGTTGTATGGCTAATGTGTCCAAATCAACTGCTGTTTTCTTGTTTTCACATGCACAAATGCAAATGTTCACCCACACTCCCCAAATACACACACATGCACACATGCTTGCCCGCGCGCGCACACACACACACACACACACACACACACACACACACACATGTTCATCCCCAACACGCACATGCTTGGCCCATGCCCCTGACACACACATGCTCACTTACCTACATATTAAAAGAGAACACTGCACCTCTGACTGTAAAGTGATGAAATGAAAGCATATTAATTCAGCAACTAAAACAGTAAGCATATGAATGCCTACAAAAAGCATGATGTGTGAAGGCAGTTGAATAACAGTGAACCTGACTGCTTCTGATAGGAAGGGAGTGGCACTATGGAAAATGTCAGTCATACCATCTGAAAGGAAACTGCAGATATTAGGACTCCTGAGTGTATTAAGTGTTTGAATAAAATACAATGGAAGATGATGTTTGACAAAGAGCAATGGACTACAGGTGTCTTAAATGTGCTGTCTGATGGCTTGTCATCCATCTTACTTCAAAGCAAAGATAAAGCATAATCACAGTGAGTAATGTAAAATGGACAAAGTCTAATGTCATCAACTTCTGGCTTTACAGAAGCATCCAAATACATTATCTACAAATGAATTGTATCTTCCTCCTTCCAAATCTGTAGAGATTTACTCAGGATATCATCCATCATCTCAATATATATATATATATATATATATATATATATATATATATATATATATATATATATACGCGGTGGTGGTGCTGCGGTAGCGTTGTCGCCTCATAGTAAGACGCTGTCCTAGAGTGTCTTCTGCATGGAGACATGCGTGAATGGGAGTACCTTTGTTGAAGGTTGTGCGTCAGGGCTGGTAACTCGCCATGTAAAAATCAACTACCAATCATTAGCAGACCGGAGTTCCGCTGTGGCGACCCCTAACCGGGAAAAGCCGAAAGACACAAACAAATAATATATATATATATATATATATATATATATATATATATATATATATATATATATACACACACACACACACACACACACACACACACACACACACACACACACACACACCATGGTATCTGTAAAATTCGCTTGCACACATAAATGTCAACAGTTGAAGACAAACAGTAAAATACACAGGTGTTTTGACTACACACACACACACACACACACACACACACACACTAATACTGATCTGTTTCTTAGTTTAAAAGAATGAAAGCCAAATTATATTTGCAGCTAAATGTAATGCTGATTTGCAGCATAACATTATCTGTCTTTACTTCAGTTATCCTAATTGGCAGATTGAATTGCAAAACGCATCAACTCACCCCCCCACACACACACATACAATAAGAAGAAAAAAAGTAACTAAAACTATTATAAAAGGTGCGACAAATTAATAACAGCAAGGCTGCACTTTCTAGTGGGAACATTACTAGAGGAACAATTTTTAATTCCTAGTGTTGGATGTAAGACTAAAGAAGTAAATGGGTCATTTTACAACAGATGAAAGACTACTTACTATTTCATGTCATTGATGCAAAACATGACACAAATATAGTCATCACTGACACTTTCATTTTGATTTTGAGGGCAAGCAGTTAATCAGTAAAATAAATGTCTCCAATACAGTAACCATCCACATTGCTACAATTAAAGCATAATATTTACTAACACCATGTACTCATACCTTTCAACGTTTTTGTTTTAAGAATTCCATCCCCACCCAACAATAATGGGAACAATAACACAAACCTGGAGTACCTTTTAAGATTTCTCTGTTTCAAATTTGTGTCTGTGTGTGTGTGTGTGTGTGTGTGTGTGTGTGTGTGTGTGTGTGTGTGTGTGTGTGTGTGTGTGTGTGTGTGTGTGTGTGTGTGTGTGCATGTGTGTGTGTGCTATTCAAAGTGTAATGGACAGCAAGATTAGCAGCTGTGGACTGACAAGTGCTGACAAGGTGATGGGTAACTAGTAGTGACATTGAACAAACAGATTTGCCCACATTAACCATATGTAATTTTTTTTTGAGTCTGTGTGTGTGTGTTGTAAAAGAACTACGCAGAAAATCTGTACTGTCACCTGCTTACTGCCCTGCTAAGCAGGACACTTGTGAAAGTGCAGTCGGCTGGCTCCAATATGTAGGGATGGGAGTCCTGAGCTGACATAACTTATTTTCATTTGCCAAAGCCATTACAGCAGGGTTTTGCAGAGAGATGGGAAAGGCCTCAAAGTTGACTGGCATGTTGTGTGGATATGAATGGCTATGTGTTTGTGGGGAGTCTGTCTTTGTAAGTGTGGTATGAATGTTATGCATTATGAAATGGAGAGATTAAGATTAAAATTGTGTTCAGTGTAATCGCTATCAGTTTAATTATTGCTTGACTGACACATATACATTGCCCTGTGTTTGTCAGTACATTGTTTGAATGCCCTGTTTGGAGTATAATATCACTCCTACAGCTACTGGTACTGTTTCAATACATGTGTGTCATGAAGTATGTACATGCCTGTCTAATCTGCGGTAGTTGTAATGGACCATAGATGAGTAGGAGTGTCGGATCACTTATTAGCATACACTACAAGTGTCATTAATTTTGGCTTATATGTTTGTTCTGACATACTACAATCCATAATGCTTTTTGAAAAAGGTTTTAGATTAACAAACAAATGACATTCATTGTAATTAAAGACTTCTTTTTTCTTCAGAAAATTAATGCTAATTCATGTAATCTCATTTTGTGAGTTTACTAAATCATTAGTATTTCTATTTTCAAAAGTGTCGGATTTGGAAACTTTCTCAAGGAGTCTGTTACTGAGATAATATGAGATATGCTGCATGTATACAACTAAAACAAACTACATAAAACTATAGTAACAGAAAGTATTGGATCACATCAGAGGCTTTTGAGGTCATTGTTAAGAAGAAACCAAGAACTGTTTCACTGTTATGTCAAGCTTGTTCATAGGTTCATAGGTAGGTTCGGCTATTGGCCCTAGGGCCTATATAAGCCTTGCCAAACGTACCCTGGCTTTCGCCACCCAAGAAAATTATTTTCCTATGCCACTGTCAAGAAGAGCCACAGAAGTGATCCCCATGGTGAATTTCCTATCTCCTATCCAATCATCAAGATTTTTCTTGAAGAGTGCTAATGAGGTGCTTTGTTTGATATAGATAGGTAGTTTATTTCAGAGTATGGGAAGTCTCTGGGACAGGAATCTATCCCTCCAGCATGTTCTGTTTATTGTGGTGACGAGGTTTAGGTCCCTAGAGTATGTAGCTCGTAAGGATTGGGATTTCTTTAAGTGGAGCATGTCTAAAAGCTCTGGGTTTGACATAGCTTTGTGTGTTAGGCAAAGATCGCCTCTGAGTAGTCGATATGCAATGGAGTAAAGCTGCAGTTTTTTGAGACGGTCTGCATAGGGCATCTCTCTGAGGCCGGTAATCCTCTTTGTGAGGTATTTCTGTGGCCTTTCCAGTTGTTGTAGATGTCTTGTGAGGTACATAACAAAAGGGGTATTGTACTCTATTATGGGTCTAATGAGTGACGAGTAGAGGGGAACAATGACCTCTTTTTTCCTGGATGAGAAACCTTTTGTGATGAGGTGTGCCACATAGAAGGATTTCTTGACTACTGTGGCGATGTGATTATCAAAGTAGAGACTACTGTCCACCTGTGTCCCAAGGTCTCTTATCACACTTTCGGTGTTAAGTAGACTACCACCTATGTGGTAGTTCATGGGTACTGAGTTTTTACCAAAAAGAATGACAATGCACTTTTTGGCATTGAGCTTGAGGCCATGGCTTTGACACCAGGCATCTGTCTCAGCAAGACCCTTTTGTAGGATGTCCACATCTTTTGATTATGGCTCCTAGTTTGCAGTCATCTGCGAACTTCATTAGCCAAAGACCTTCTGTGTTGGCCTGTACTTCAGAGAAGTATATACCAAACAGGTGAGGACCCAGGACTGAACCCTGTGGTACTCCACTTGTCACTGGTCTGAAGCTGGATTTGGAGTCTGCTACTTTCACAGTGTGGGTTCTGTCAGTGAGCCAGTTGGCAACCCATCTTGTGACATAGGGATTTATACCTAGTTTAGTGAATTTATTTATAATTCCAGAGTAGGGGATGGTGTCAAAAGCCTTGGCGAGATCTAGATAGGCTGTGTGAACCACCTTACCCTCATCTACGGCTTTGTTGACTGCTTCAAAGAAGTCTATCAGGTTTAGGAAACATGATCTGCCTTTTACAAACCCAAACTGGCTGGAGTCCTGAGTTTGAAGATTATCAATGTCATTGTTTATAAGTTCCATGATGATACGCTCCATAGCCTTGCAGACCAGGCTCGTTAGGCTAATGGGGCGGTGGTTTCTGGGGTCTGTGGTGGCTCCCCCTTTGTGGAGTGGGATAACTGTTGCTGTGCGCCATTCGGTGGGCACATAGCCTGAGGTGAGGCTATGATTGAACATGGTACTTAGGTGGGGTGCCAGTTCGTTCTGTAGTTCATTTAGAACACAGCCTGGGATGCCATCAGGTCCCATGGATGCTGTGTTCTTGGCTTTGGATAGTGTGTTTTTTACCTGTGCAGCCGTGATTACAGGAACTTTGCATTCTTCTGGTATAGAGATGGGCCCTTTAGGGGATGACAGAGGGGTAAAGTTAGCACAGAACCTATCTGCCAGGATGTTGGCAATATCCGTTGGTTCTGTATATTTAGTGCCATTGTGCTGTAACTCAGAGCAGATCTGAGTGTTGCCATTGAGATTCTTGACATAGCTATAAAATGCTTTGTGGTTGTCTTTAGAGTCAGTGGCAATTTTGTTTTCATAACTAGCTTTGGAGGATTTTATGAGGGATCTCAGCTTCTTACTGAAGCTGACCAGGGAGTTTCTCCAATCATGGGATTTTACTCTTTTTGCAACAGTTTTTTTCTTCTGTTGTAGAGTAGTTTATGGCAGGGGACCACCAGATTGGCTTCCTTTTTTTGGAGGATAGCATCTTGGTTCTGTTAGGGATTGCACGATCCATGCACTCGTGTAAGTGCTTATAAAGTGCATTTGTGTAGGATTCAGCAGTCATACCTCTATTGTCCGTCAGCATGGGCATCGTGAAGTTTGCCACTTCTGTCTTAAGAAGCGTGAAGTTGGCTTTGGAGAAATTTTTACTGTGGTTTCCCTAATGGGGGGTGGGGGAGGGATGTGGATGTCTAGGGTGATTAGCTTATGGTCGGATCTGACCAACGAGGAATTGACCTCTGGTGTGGAGCACTGGTTGCCCATGTTGGTAATAACCAGGTCTAGAATATTGCTGCCCCTGGTGGGGGTGTGGATAAGGTGATCCATGGCATTGGAATTTATGAATTCCAGAAAACGTTGAGCACAAGAGTTGGTACATGAGTAGTTTTCCCAGTTAATGGTAAGGTAGTTGAAATCGCCCATTATTAGGGTGTTAGGTTATACCCTAATATTTTCCAGTGTATTAAGAAATGAGGAGTGGGAATCCTGGGACATGGTGGGGGATCTGTAGTAAGCTACAATTTGGATTGCGGTCTTGCCCAGAGTTAGTTGCACTTGGATAATCTTGGATGCATTATGCTGAGCAACTAGCCTGGAGGTGTGGATATCCTTAATGAATATGGACATGCCTCCGCCTTTAGTGTTTCGGTCCAGATTAGGTGGCCGAAAGGTGTGGTATGAATTATAGCCTGGTAATGCAGGGGTACTCTCTGGAGCCTTGAACCAGGTCTCTGTCACTGCACAGATGTTGATGTTCTCCATTTTAAGGAGTGCCTCGAGAGAGTGCATTTTGAGGTTTAGACTTCTAGCATTGTGTAGCAATACCCTCAGATTCTTCTTGCCTGTACCTGTTAGGGTGGTGAATTTGTCATTTGAACCTTGCCTAAAAAAGGCACTATAGGGGTGGCTACAGCCTTAGCCAGTATCTGGAATCCCAGGGGCGACAGGTGCAGGCCATCTCTGGCAAAGCATCTTGGTTTGTCGATCATGTCATCCCAGGCAGACAGATACTGTATCCCCTTAGAATGACACCAGAAGTTTAGCCAATTGTTGAAGTCAATCATTTTGTCCTTGTACTGTGATATCATTCTGGGTGATGGCAAGATGCTACTCAGGACTAGGGACAGCTCCTCCATGTCCCTTTTCATGTAGTCCAAGGAGGTACATCTCAGGTCATTCACACCAACATGGACAATGACAGAGTCATATTTGTACTTGTGGTGAAGTGACCTGAGTGCATGCGTTATGTGGCGGATCCTGGCACCCGACAGGCAGCTGACAGTAACTTTCTCCTTGTTTAGCCTGGTGAGTGGAACGTCAGTGTGCCTGACTATAGAGTCACCTATGACTAGAGTGTTGGGTACGTTGTTATGCCTTATGGGCTGTGGTTGAGTGGCACACTGAGTTTGTGGCTATGTGTCATTTGGGTTGTGTTGGGGGGTGGAGGTTGCTTGTGTTTCTGCTTTGGAGGTCCCTGTTGCTTGGGTAGGTTTTTACTGAGCGCTTCCACGAATGTAGGTGTGTGTTTTGTGTTTCTATGTGTGTGTTTTGGTGGTGTAGGTTTTGAGGGACTATGTGCTGAGTGTGGTGTGGTGCAAGTGTTTACCTTCTCCTCTTGACTGTCTAGTCCAGTCTTGGGTGAAGAGAGCTTTGCTTCCAGTTTTGGCTATATAAGTGCATCTCTCACAGGTTGTAGTGTTGGGTGGTAGGAGGAGATGGTTGTCTGTGTACATGAGGCAATTACTGCATTGCCCCAAGATGCCCAGATTCATCAGGTAGACGGGAGAAAACACTGGGGGCTGACCCTCAGACATGCCTGGATAGGTGCTTATTTGTTAAGTACTAGAAACTGTTTTCCTCTAGACAGTGAGGAAAGTTGAGTGCTGTAGTAATTTGTAGCTTATTTAGTGCTTACAATAAGTTCTGAACAAGTGCTGAAGCAAAAAACTGGCTAGTTCTAAAAAACAAAATTAAGCTAGAAGGTTCAGGTTATGCTATAACAGAATAACTATAAAAAGATAACCACATGAGCAGCCAGAATGTAGTTGAAATCAAATATTTCACTGTGCACATTTTAAGAATGGTATAGATTGGCCTAAACTCTGGACTGATGTGTGTGCTTTTTTTTTTTTTAAATAATTCCTGGGAAATCCTATTCAGAGGTGAAGCGATATATGAGGGAGTAGTTTTAGTGGCACACCAGGCTAAGATTTGTTTGATGTCTATTGTCATGCAAAGTTGACTAATTAGTTGAATCTAGCCAAGCTGGAAATGTGAGACACTAGCTCATTGAAAGAGGGGAAATGGGAGGAGTACATCAATAGGTGTAACATTTTCAATAACACAGTGCAGACCAGTCAATGATACATGATCTACAGACTCTCAAGCTTGGCAGTTTTTTCAGGTGTTCCATTCTAAGTGAATGGATGTCTATTCTGACTACAAATGGTAGGGCTACTTATTCTCACAATCTGTGCATTATGGGACAGATATAGCTTTCCAAAGGAATCAGGATGTCTGCCCCCATGAGGGCAGACAAGAATTACAAAAAAAAAAAAAAAAAGGATGTGTACTTATTTTCCTGCAGGCAACTTTGGGATGTGCAGTAATTCATGTAAGATAAACATATATGTTTTTTTTTCATCAGATGCCTGTAGTGGTCCTTAAAATTTTTGAGTTTGCCTTGAGAAGTGAACTGTCATTCACTGCTAGTGACTACTGACAGTAAATAGTGCACAATGCCAAGTGTCGTGCAAAGGCAAATACTAAAAATATATATTTATAAAAATTTAAATGGAAACAAATTAATCAGGCTGATGATTTATCCAAGTGGTTCCCTTCAAAAAGTGAAATGTTGACAGTAAGAATTGCTAATTTTAATGCCGCGGTGGTACGGTGGTAGGATTGTTACCTCACAGCAAGAGGTTCTCCCATTCGATTCTCGACTTGGCTTGGGAGTGCCTTCTGTGTGGAGTCTGCATGTCCTCCCCGCCGTTGGGTAGCGTTCGAAAGATATGCGTGCATGAATGGGTGTGTCTTTGTTGAAGGTTGGGCGTTGAGCTGGCACCTCGGCATTTCGTAAAAAAATCTACTGTCAATCATTAGTGGACCGGAGTTCTGCTGTGGCAACCCCTTACCGGGAAAAAGCCGAAAGAAACAACAACTGCAAAGTCAAAGGATCTAGATTTTAATCCAGCAATTATGAAATTACCTTAAAACACTCACCATTTTATCAATGCTTGCCACATTATAACTTATATTTTTGTTAGATATCATCGTGCCTTCATGTCATGAGATGTATAGAGAAAGGGACCACACAAAAGCTTACATAAGGTCAGATTGCACAGAATATATGACTAAAATTTATAACTGCTATGGAAATGAATTAATGTAATGAGTACTTATTCAGCTATATTTACAGTAATTTTTGATTAATGATCAATATTTCATAATTCATTGTGTGCCTTCGTTGAAAGTTGGGTGTCGAGCTTGCACCTCAGCGTTTCATAAAAAATCTACTGCCAATTATTAGCGGACCGGAGTTCCGCTGTGGCGACCCCTTACCGGGAAAAAGCAAAAAGACAAACAAACATTTCATAATTCATTGTGTTGCTGGTTTTACTTCCTCACACTTCACTCCATAGCATATTTGCTACACCATGCACATAAAACTGTGCTGTTACTGTAATCGATGGTCAGAAGACTGCAGAAAATACATATCCCATACACACTTCTATAGTTACAATGCAAACATTGAAAATTATAATTGTACTTCAGGTTCCAAGACACAAAAAATTCTAACTGTGAATATTAACTTCAAAATATCTCAAGATGAACTCAAACCCTACATTGATTATAATGGCAATGGTGCTTGGGCAATTCCTTCTTTGAGGCCAAAGCTACTGTTAAGTGTTTCTGGCTGACTAAGTTTGCAGATGACTGCAAACTTGGTGACATCATAAACTTCCTAGAGGATAACAAGATCCTCCAAGTTCGCCTTTCCCAAATCAATAGCTGTGGAACATTACATGTGTATACCAGTGTGTATTAACCAACCAGCCTACTTAGTAGCTGTTTCATTGTTCTGCCATGTTTCTTCATATTAGTGCTTATAATTAATGCATGCTGATTGTTTATTGTAACAGGCTTTCTCATTAAACATCCAAATGTTGTGCACTATGGTCTTTATATTAATCATTCCAGGTTTTGCTGAACTTCCAAGATACAAAGTCAGCCTATCTTTATCAGATGACCTTTTGAGTATACAAGTATGTTATTCTTAAACTGGGCATTCCAAATTACTTTGTCAGGTTTGTTGAGTCAGTTGCTGGGGGGGGGGGGTATTCCTTGGTGCTTACACTGGTTATCCATAACATAACATGGTAGGTGTGAAAACAACTCTTTGAATATTAAGAGCCTTGTTGTGCCTGCCAAGTGTTGGGCAAGTTTACAGTTTTATTTTATTTTTATTTATTTATTTATTTTAATATTTATAAGGTGGAGATCTTGATTCCAAGGTATTCTCTCTCCAAAGCTTCCTCATCATCATCATCATCAACCCTCTTTTTCCCATATTCTACATGGGGTCGGGGTATCATGTTAACTGTCACCATGTCTCTCTCGATTCAATGCCACAGTCCTGCCTTCTTCACCACTTATGCCTGATTGTCACAGATCTTCTGTCACGCAATCCTTCCACCTCATTGCTGGATGCCCTTGTTTCCTCTACCTTCTTCCTGTCTGTCCCAAATCTTCTTCACCAGATTGTCTTCTGCTTGTCTGCACATGTGTCCAAACCACCGTAATCTGTTTTCTTTGATCTTTTCTGCCATTTGGTTTCTGCTTATTTTACCTCATTGCTTTATCTATCCCACAGCATGGATCCTACCACCCTTCTCAGGTACTTCCTTTCCATCACCTCTAACTACCTCATCTGCTCTGCCTTTACTGCCCAGGTTTCTGTACCATATAGCAGTACTGGTCACACCACTGTTTTGTACACCTTACATATAAACTTCTTTGGCATTCTTCTGTCATTCACTACACCTGAAACCCTATGCCATTTGGCTACAGCCCCTCTGATTCTAGCTTTGACATTTTTATTCAGACTGCCTTTCTCCTCAGCCATGCCTCCCAGATACTTGAAGCTATTAACCTGTTCCACTATCTTCCCTTCTATCTCAATTCTCAGCCCCTTCTGATTTACCCAATTTGCTGACATTACCACTGTCTTATCTATGCTTAGTTTCATCCCATGTGCCTTCAATTTTGCATTCCATTCCCCTGTCCTTTGCTGAAGTTCTTGCTCAGAGTCTTCCTGTAATGCCACATTGTCTGCATACAGCAACTTTGTTGATTTGTCCCCTCCAACCTGTTTGCTAATTTAGTCCATCACCAGTATGAGCAGCACTCAGAGCTGAACCCTGGTGTGCATCCACTCCCACTGGGAACCCCTCTGTGAGATAGAACACTGTTTGTATTTGAGTCATTTGGTCCTTGTACATAGCCTGCACTAATTCGACCCATGTTTCTGGGACTTCAATCCACTGCAGTTCTGCCTAAATCAACTTTCTTGGGACCTTGTCATATGCTTTCTCCAAGTTTAGGAATGCCCAGTTGGACTTTTTCCTCATCTCTAGCTTCTTCTCAACTATCTGTCTCACTGCAAATATCGGGTCAGTTGTGCTGCATCCTGATCTGAATCAAACTGGTCATTTCTCCATCTTACTTTCTACTACTTTGTGCATCCATTTATCAATCACCCTCTCCAAAACTTTCATGCAATGTGAGAGGAGTTTGATGCCACTGTACTGCCCACAATTGTGAATATCCCCTTTGTTTTTGTACATTGTCATAAGTACGCTTATTCTCCAGTCATCTGGGATATGCCTTTCTCTCCACACTGCTATTGGTACCATCAGGAGCCATTTCTATCCTATCTTACCCAGCATCTTTATTATATCTGCAAGTAACCACATCTGAACCTACTGCTTTCCATGACTTCATTTTCCTTAGTGCTGTTCTTACTTCTTTTAGGGTTGGCTCCTCTTCTTATCTTATTGTAGGCTCTGTCTGGGGCAGTATGTCTGTGTGGTTTTCTTCTTTCAGAAACTTTTGGAAATACTCCTTCCATCTGCCTTTGATGTCCTGAGGACTGGTGAGCCAGTTGTTGCTAGCATCCCTTATGAAGGGTATCTGACTATCTTCTTTATCTTTCTGTCTTTGCCTTGCAACCTGATATAGTTTCTTGGTGCCACCTACTGAGTTACTTTCCTGAAACTGGTAGAGTGCCTTTGATGCATTGTTCTTTGCTATTGCAACTCTTCTCTTATCCTCTTTGTTAGCCAACCAGTATTCCTTCCAGCAAAAAGAAAACAAAAAACACAACTATTGTTTGTACAGCAAAACTATATTTATCTCATACACATTATTCAGGTTGCTGACATCATAAGCATATCAAAAGAAAAGCATTCCATTCTGTGAAAAGCTAAGAACATAAAAAATGGTGATGTGGCAGCATCATAGCAATTGTGCATTTAAAAAAATGGAGTGGGAAGTGGGATGAATGGAAGAGCACAAGTATTGCACACACCCCAGGGAGTGGCAGAGATAGGACAGGACAATTTGGTCAGGATAAAGCAGAAGGTAACACAATATAGCAAATTTGAAAGGAAGGTCAGAGGGAGAGTCAGATTGTTTTTGTGTGTGTGTGTGTGTGTGTGTGTGTGTGTGTGTGTGTGTGTGTGTGTGTGTGTGTGTGTGTGTGTGTGTGTGTGTGTGTGTGTGTGTGTGTGTGTGTGTGTGTGTGTGTGTGTGTGTGTGTGTGTGTGTGTGTGTGTGTGGTGTGTGTGTGTGTGTGTGTGTGTGTGTGTGTGTGTGTGTGTGTGTGTGTGTGTGTGTGTGTGTGTGTGTGTGTGTGAATAGTCCCTTTATTTTAAGGAAAAAAGAATTGGTAAGTTGTTGGAAACTGGAAGAGGATGAATGAGTGAGTAAGAAACACATAACAGAAAGGGCACCACATAACAGAATAAAATATGTAGGGTAGTAAATTACAAAAAGAGGTACAATGTGGAACACAGACAATAAACATCCAGACAGGACTTGAGGTGTCATGGGAAGTTAACAAAACATAGCAAGGATGAAGCCTAACCATGGTCCACCCAGCAAAAATACATAAAGTAATACATCAATGCAAACAACAGTAAACAGGGGGATCAGGAATGACTGTACATATGTTGTAAGGAGCACTACCGCTCCAAAAAGGAAAACACAACACAAACACACATAGATATCTGTAACTATGCCCATGGTTGGCAGCTATGGACTTGTCCACAAGTGAGTTATTAGTCTGCAAGTCAAAGAAATCTAGACAAATGTAAGATCATATGGGAAAAGGCCAGGATAAAACCGCCAACCATATCTGTCCATTAAGCCACACGGCATTTCTGTAATTTGCAAGAAAAATCACTGTCATCCTGTCAAGGGAGTAGCAAAGCATTCCTGCAGCATCAAAGAGGCATCACAACCTAGGCACAGTAAATATCATACACATGTCACTGAAATAACAGAAGACAAGTTTACCATTTGTGAATAATTGTTATGCATGCAGCATATAAAACACATTCATTCCTTATATGCTACACTTGTCTTACTGCAGCATTGCAGCATACACAATGATATGTCTCTGTGCATTATACATATGCTGTTGTGGGCATACATTGGCCACAACACTGTAGCTCAACATCACTGACAAGATGCACGAATAACACGACAAAATCAAGACTATGTATATTAAAGCCAAATAAGGTCATGCGACCCCAGTGCAGAACATATGTATGGGGAATTTACAGGTGGGTCAAGGTAATACCTGTGTGGTGCAAATTAGTATCATCTACATATGGACATGAAAACTTCCCCCTACAGCACTATACCATTGCAGACTGGTTATGGCATTGTCACCAAGACACGTAGTCACACATCACACCGGAATATGCAGATGTCATGCATGCATGTAACATTTGTGCAACAAGATGTGTATGTGGGAGTCTGACTGGTCATGTGCACACCTTATATAATGCACAATTGCCATGTGAAGTATGCCTACAGGGAATAAGAAGTACTGTGACATTTGCAACCTAGTGTAGCTCATCCATGAGGCAATTGTGCAATAACACAGTGCGTGATCAGGGCACTAAGTAAAATCAGTTTAGTAGTGGAAAACATGCTGCAGTAAATCTGGATATGTAACTATAGGTAAAGCAAATAAACGCTGAAAGGTATCGGCTTCCAAAAGAAAATGTACGACAACTGGAAATAAAAACCACTTGTTTTAATATTAACAAAAACAAAAACAATAATGATTTAGCACTTTCATCCACATCAATGTGGACTTCATCAGAATCATTCATGATGGTGCAAGTTACACTTAACAAAAACTGACAGTGTAGCTCATACATAATGTATACAAATATATTGAAGTGTGTAAACATTAAATTACATACACAACAGCATGTGTGTAGAAATGAAGACATATTTTATAGCACTACAACACAACAGTGGTCAATGGGGCTACAGACACACACAATCATGTGAGTCCATCATACACCTATAAGGTGGCACAGGTCAGTAGTATTAAACCCCTAAATATGTGGGTAATTCAAGCCATGGGGAAGCATAACATACACGTGATGCTAAATATAGAAGGCAAAGATGTATGTGCACTCTAGGTGGTGCACAAGTGTTGCATATACTACATGTGTCTTTGTGGTACATTAACTACCACAGTAGTGCCATCATCCCAGGATGTGTAGACACTCCCCAAAGAGACTCAGTGCAGAAACGGGAAGGCAAACTCCCAAGTGAAGCATTGTTATCAACTCAGGTGCATATGCAGTTATCACAATACTTCATGAAAGGGAAATATTTATGCATGTAGCATGCAGAACACTGTTAGGAAAGGCACACACATGTCATAACATAACAGCATTGATCCACACCTGTACACACATTGGCAATATGACAATAATGTGAATACAAGCAGGAATCAATGGTGGCAGCATTTGTATGTGGTCACCTCTGACCATAGTTCACAAAAATGCACATAATAAGGAAATGCATAACATATAGGTATAACTGTACTCCTACAAGTATCAGTAAAACCATTGCTAATGTCACACTCCTAGTCGAAAGAATACTGCTTGTGCACCTGCAAAAGATAATGTCATCTTATGTGATTCTAAAGGACAATGTAGATTTAAGCAGACGACTTGTTGGTACATATGGGTGACACCATGAAATGTTCTGCACAGAAGTAGGAGTTGCTATGTCACAGGCAGTACTAGGCATCTGGCATGTATGGCAAATAGTGGTATGCCACTGGGCACCATACTAGAGCAGCCTATGGCACATTATAAGGAACTGAGTGGGAAAGCACAACTGTCATATGAAGTAATGTGTATAAATCATTGCCATGACAATAGCAATTGCAATCTAGAGCAAACACGTGTAGTCATACATTACATGAAAGTAACACCAAACACTATTATACTTACTGCCTAGATGCACCTCCCTGATTGGTTGGAGCTCATGAATGAGCTCAATTATGATCTCCCAGAAGGAGTCATGCATGGCCTAAGCCATGTTTTGAAATAAGTTATCCGGCATTGTCGAAATCTGTATTCAAAAGACTTCTGTCACAACTTCACAAAGCTGGTTCCTCATGTCTTTGTCTGCAGGTGGTGAAGATCATCCTTTCTGTCCCACCAGAACTGTAGCAATGCCATTATGGGCTGTTCCTTCCTCTTAGGCTGTGATTCCTCTAATAAAGGTCAGACACATCTTCTCTGGTGTCTTGTTTATTAGCCGCTATCATGTACTCCAGCTTCTGTAACCTGCAATGAATATAAGCATCGAACAAATCTTTGTTACATGTCATGACATGACCACATCAATGTAAATTACCATTGAGTAATGCAACTCAAAACCCAATGCCATCAATCATACATGCACATCACAGATAACTGAGTTCTTAAAAAACATGTAAAGATATTAACTAATGTGAAAGAGCAACGTAATCATCATCATCATCAACCCCTTTTTCCCATTTTTTACATGGGGTTGTGGTGTCATGTCAACTGTCATCAGGTCTCTTGATTCAATGATACTCTCCTACCTTCTTTGAAAGTCATGCCTAACTGTCACAGATCATTTCTCACATAATCTTTCTACTTCTTTGATGGATGCCATCATTTCTTCTTGCCTTCTTTCTGTCTGCCCCAAATCTTCTTCACCAGATTGTCTTCTGCTTTTGTGCACATGTGCCTGAACCACTGTGATCTGTTCTCCTTAAGCTTTTCTATAACTGGAGCTACTTTGGCTTCTGCTCTGATGTTCTCATTTCTTTATCTGTCCCACAGTGTTCATCTTTCCACCTATCTCTGGCACTTCCTCTCCTTCACCTCTAGCTTCCTCAACTGCTCTGTATTTGCTGCCCAGGTTTAGTACCATACTGTAGCACTGGTTGCACCACTGTTTTGCACACCTTACTTTCAGCTTCTTTGATATCTTCTCTCATACACCATCTCTGATACTCTGTGTCTGTTGACTGCAGCCCCTCTGATTCTCACTTTGACTTCCTCATTCAGGCTTCCCATCTCTTCAACCACCCCTCCCAGATACTTGAAGCTGTTAATGCATTTCAAAATTTTCCTTGCTATCTCAATTCTCATCTTCTTATGATTTCGCCAATTTGCTGCCATCACAGCTTTCTTATCTGCCTTCAGTTTCATCCCATTTGACTTCAGTTTTGCTTTCTATTCCCTTAAGTTATTGTTCATATTCTACCTGTAATGCCATATTGTCTGCATATAGCAACTTTGTTCATCATATCTCTCTAACATGTTTACTAATGTAGTCCATCACCAGTATGAACAGCAGTGACCTCAGAGATGAACCCTGATGCACACCCCACTCCTACTTAGAACCCTCTGTGAGACTGAACACTCTTCTTAATTGAGTAATTGGGTCTTTGGACATAGCCTGCACTAATTCTACCAATATTTCTTGAAACCATCACAGGACTGCCTAAATCAGCTTTCATGAGACCTTGTCATATGTTTTCTTCAAGTCCAGGATGCCCAGTTGGACTCTTTCCTCATTTCCAGCTTCTTCTCAACTCTCTGTCTCACTGCAAACTTTGGGTCAGTTGTGCTGCATCCTGATCAAAATCTAAACTGCTCATCCCACATGTTATTTTGTACAACTATTCAAATTAATTTATCAGTCATCCTCTCCAGAAGTGTTATGCGGCGTGACAAGAGATTGATACCTCTGTACTGGCCACAGATGTGGATGTCCCCTTTGTTCTTGTAGACTAGTACTAGTATGCTTGTTTTCCAGTCAGATGGGATACACCTTTCCCTTCACACTGCTATGAGTATCCTCAGGAGCCATTTCTCCCATATCTCACCCAACATCCTGAGCATATCTGCTGTGACCTCATATGAACCTGCTGTTTTCTCTGACTTAATTCTCCTTAGTGCTGTTTTTACTTCTTCTACAGTGGGTTCCTCTTCTTCTTAGGCTGTGTTTGAGGCAATACCATTTCTGTGGGGTTTTCTTCATTCAGAAACTGTTGTAAGTATTGATTCCATCTGCCTTTGATGTCCTGTGACCTGGTGAATAGGCTGTTGACGGCATCCCTTATGAAGGGCGTTTGACTATCTTCTTTATCTTTCTGTCTTTGCTTTACAACCTGATAGAGTTTCTTTGTACCATTTACAGAGTCACCTTCCAAAAGCTGGTAAAATGCTTCTGATGCCTTGTACTTCGCTAATACTACACCTTTCTTAGCCTATTTGTTAGCCATCCAGTATTCCTTCTTAGCCTGGTTCATCTTTTCTATCTTGCACATTTTCCTACACTTCTTTCTTTTGATGACTTCCTGGACTTCTGCTTTCCATGAGCAGGTTTCAAAAGCATTGACTGGAGGTCAGGATCAAAAACCTTGTACCTTGCTCATTGCAGGCAAAGGCGAAGGCCTTAACATTATGGCAACTGGCCATTCTTACATAAGCAGCAAATCTTAGACAGTAATGACAGTTAACAAGAATAACACATGTGGTACGCGATAGCACAGCACATATCATTATGGACATTTGTGTGAATTTCCAGAGAATCCTATGACATAATAAAAGTACTGTGAATTGCTGTCATTCAGAATTAACTGGTAAGACTCCCATACGTTAGTAATAAGTGCAGCCTCAAGCTTTACACACATATATATATATATATATATATATATATATATATATATATACACACACACACACACACACACACACACACACACACACACACACACACACACACACACACACACACACACACACACACACACATACACACACACACACACACACACACACACACACACACACACACACACACACACACACGTGGATGGAATACATATACCAGGGGTGGCTCATTGTACTGGCTGCTGGCTACAGCCCCCCCCCCCCATAGAAAAAAATGCAGCTTTTATTTGCTTTTTGTTCTTATTACTTTGCATTACTGCTACAAATATTGAATCTATGAGCATGTGTGGTATTTTCTATGGTCACAATGAGAAAATGGAAATCTGTTAACTCTGCTTGCCAGACTGTTTTGAAAACAGCCCAGCGCTATGTCTATGCCTGACTGGCAACAGGGTGATCACGCTTTATTAAAGTATGCCCTACCTTTAGTAGAAGGCAGAAACCTCAGAAAAAACAGCTGATTAGGTTGCTATATAGAGTCACTTCTAATGACAGGCTCAGACTGAGGCAGACTGAGACTGAAAGTGAAAGACATTCATAATGGGCTACTACTAAAATACCAGCATGGAAGAAAGTTTTATTAATTTATTCATGTATTACTACTGTACTAACCCTATATGTGGGGCGTATCCAGAATATTATAGAAAGTTTGGTATACAAGTCATTTATTTTAATTGTTTGTGGGGTGGGGGATGTGGGGTCGTAAATGCTTTGAACTATTCCTGATTTTACAGAATGCAAGGTTTGCAAGGTTTGCGGTTTCTCTGGTAAATTAAATGGAATTGTAACCAATAAATAATAACAGATACTTACATTTCAGACTTGAGACATTTGAATTTCAGACTTAGTAGCCTTCAGAAAAATCATAGTAATGCAAAGCATGTTATTATAGCAACTTTCAAAGTATATAAAAATGCATGTTATATATTATATAGTTTGAATGTATTCAAATGTTGGTTCTTTGTTCCCCTTTATTTTTCTAGCTTGATTTTTGAGGTAAGAGGTTGAGAGGGATGTGGGAGAGGGGATTGCAGTGGCTTGAATTGTGTTAAACTTTCCCTGAATTCTCTGAATGCCTCTAATTTTGCTTTAAATCTTGGTCTGTTCCTCATAACTTTGTGAATGTATAAAGGCTATCTTTCCATGATTTGCTCCTTTGTCTCCCCATATTTTTTATCTTCCTAAGTGATTCTTGAGATAAGAGACTAAAAGGCATGTGGAGACATTGTAGTGGATTGCATAATATATTTAGACAGCAGTGATCTGAGAAGACACATTCCTGTATGGCATTTATATACATTTATTCATTTATTTGATTATATTCAAACTTCTGGTGATACTGTCACAGTCATACAAGCAGATCTATTAGATTTGTGGTCACATTTGTTTGTGAGTGCGCGTGCGCGCACGTATGTGTGTGTGTGTGTGTGTGTGTGTGTGTGTGTGTGTGTGTGTGTGTGTGTGTGTGTGTATGTGTGCGCACGCCCTAGAGCAAGTGAATGTCTTTAGGATCATGTTTGTAGCTGCCTGGATGTTTGTGTGTGTCAGTGTATGTGTGTGTGTGTGTGTGTGTGTGTGTGTGTGTGTGTGTGTGTGTGTGTGTGTGTGTGTGTGTGTGTGTGTGTGTGTGGACATTTTGTCCATAAAGTGGCTATAATGGCTGGGTACTGAGGCAGTATCTCAATGAAAGTTACTGACAGCATGTGTTGTTTAATCACAGATGATGGTCACTGACTTGTTGTAATGGAATCCTATAATATTTCAATTAGCCCCTCCCATTCATTTCCTTCCTGCAGCTCCCCATCCCTTGTTTTGAAGTCACCAGTTGCTACTGACATACACCTTGTAAAGTCATCATGGATGTAGCGGTGCACATTAAATATTACAGTAATCTGTGTTGATGTGGTAATGAAGCTAACATAACATTAGCATACACTGTGGAGTTGATACATAGTGAGACCATATGTTAAGATGACATATGCTACAGACATCAACAGTACTTAGCAATGTGCACATATCATACAGTCATGTCCACATAGTTATATTTTTTGTCACAGCACCCCCCCTCCCTGCTATGGTATGACATAGCAAACAATGTACAGCTGTGAAAGCCAGATACAAATCTCGCTCATTCCACTATACAACAGTATAAACAAACCCATGTGAAGGAATGAGGCATACCAAAGACCATTAAAATTCTGACAAACAGCACCATATGAGACTATGATTGAGTAACATGTATGCTGTTTTAAGCTCTGTGGAACTAACATCTAACAATATGTACACATCTTGTGTAAGTACACAGCTACAGTAAATTTTCTTGTTGATCTGCAGAGGCATCCACAGAATAAAAACATTTCAGTTATCCTTACAGTGACCATGTGATAGAAGCTAATTAGTTTGCAACTAAAGAACATTTATCTCCTGACTTGCACATACAAAAACTAACTCATAGTTAGTACAATATTACACACCTAAATCTAAACCATAGCAGCTAAAAATCAATGCTGTATATAAAACTGGTAATTCTAAACTACAGCAAATACAAAACATTCACTTTAAAGATGCAGAGTCTTACATACATTGTAGTGCCATGACTACGTCTTCATGTCATAATGTCCATTTCAGGTGTATAACCATTAAGATGTACCACATACCTGTTTGTATAGGAACTAAGACAATTCAACAAATGCATTTTGCATGAAAATGCAACAGTTTGCATGAAATACTGAGGCAATTTGGGTTCTGTGTGTCATGCTAGCATACCAGTGATTGTCAGCACAAAGAAAACTTTAGTGTGACTTCAGCAGCACACTAAAATGCATTCAAAGCATAAGTATGGCATCAAAATAGCTGTGTAATATGCTAATGTATGTATATGTTAATAAGCACATAAGTAAGTAGGTACACTTACAGAACATGATATACATGTCTCTGTGACAAACTTACTGTAAATAAAGTGTGCCCTCACAGGTACATAAGTAATGCATTCTAAGTATGCCAGTACATACAGTACCAGTACATACAGTACAAATCTGGGTCTATATTAGTTGATCGAATGTTTAGTTAATCGAATAACTAAACGTCAATCACTAATAATCGAACACACGAAACCACTCAGGGAAACAAGTTGTTTGGCTGTTGCATGGAGTTTGCCCTTTCTTCAATGTGGAGTGACCTCAGAGATGGTATATTTAGTTAGGGGGTTGTGAGGGGCATTTGTGTTTATTTATTTTTTTCCGTTGGACAACGGCATTGTTTCCCTGAGTGAAAACTGCCATTCGATGTTTTATCTGTGCGATTATTAGTGATCGACGTTTAGTTATTTGCTTAACTAAAAGTTGATTATCTGATATAGACACTACAAACCTCACCACTGCATATGCTGCTATTCCTTCCAACCTGCATCAAAACCCTGCTAGGGGTACACAGGGAACAGTGTAGATCCCTTGGCATGTTCAAACACAAGCTGTGTCACTGCAGTAGGACCCCTGAACTCTCTGGTAAATAAGTAGACAAGAGTACCTTTTCCCATAACAAAACAGGCAAGTGCGAACCACTGTTTAAAACATTGGTAAAATATCACTTATGCACTGCACTGCACTGGTGATGCTGTGTGTGCCTAAAAAACAGTAATCTTTTTGGAATCCATGGATATTTAATGCTGATACTTAGATGACTGCTGGCTAGTTTGGTGATCAGATTTGGAATACTTACATGAATTTGTTCAGTATTTAAATGAGGTATACAATTTACACTCAATTACCATCATACACAGATTGCTTTTTTTAGATGTCAAAATTCAATTAAAAAATGATGACATACTGGCCATCAAGTGTATAAGAAATACCCTCAGTTTAATACCCTTTACATGCCAGCAGTTGTCATCCTTGGCACATAATTCAGAATATACCAAAGTCTCAATTCATGAGACTTCACAGGATTTGTTCTTTGGATCAGGTGTTGGCCCAGCATGAACAAGATTTGGTAAAAAGGTTTTGTACCAGAGGTTATAAGTATAGTGATGTGGTTAACTCAATGAAAATGGTTGGTGGCCTTGATAGATCTGAATTATTGAAGTACAAATCCTATAAAGTTGCAACATCTGAACTCAGATTAGTCACTAATTATGGTAGTGATACACTTTTTTATGCATCTTGTCCAAAAACATTGGGGAATTCTGTCATCTGATGATACCTTGAGAGATTTAATAGCTTCTAAATGTCTCTTTTCATACAGAAGGGTTAGGACGTTTGGTGAGTGGGTTAATCATTACAAAGCTGTTAGTGGAGTTGGAACAGTTTTACAACAAATTACTTCGGATGGCCATGTGTTGTTAGGGTGCCAATCTTGTGGACACTGTAGTTTTTGCAAATATATTTTCAAAAGTGAGCAATTTACCTCTCACAATACTCCATATGTTTATGATATTGGTGTTTTTGGGAATTGTGGGTTGGACTGTGTGATTTATTTAGTCATATTACTATCGTATTTGCTCTGCTCTCACACTCCAAGAACTCCAAGATAAACTGCAAAAGTCATTTCTAGATATTGAAAATTACCTAACTGAACTTCAACTCATCCTAAACCCAAACAAAACAAAATTAATGATCTTCTCTAACAAGAAATCCAAAGCAAAACCACCTCCTCTCTCCATCTACTCCACTGATGGCACTATAATAGAACCAGTTAACCAAACAAAACTACTTGGCGCCACAATAGACAACAACCTAACATTCAAAAACACATATCACTCACAATTAAGAAACTTTGCATCAAACTTGGTGCACTATATAGGGCCAAATTACCTTACTCAAAATGCCAGACTAGCCACAGCCAGATCCCACCTCCTATCTACTCTTCTCTACTGTTCTCAACTTTTCTTTAACCTGCGCAAGTCTGATTTACATCTATTTGATTCCTGCTGTAACAAACTAGAAACATTTGCTGCTAATATGCCCAACAGGACCCATCCTTGCCTTCCTCTTCAAAAATTACACTTGGTTGAATTTCCCAATCTACTCACCGCTGACAACTGTATTATCCACAAACCTGAAAACTGTCCTGCACTCTTATCTCCGTGGGTCTCTGCTGAAAACACGCTACTTGCCCAGCCAGGCTCTACCTGGTTAACAAATGTAAAATAAAATAAATAAATAAATATGCACTTGTTCTGCATTTTACATTGGACAAACTTCGTATCCCTTTAAAATGTACATTTCTGAGCATCTCAGTGATGTTAGATGTGCTCGTACCTCAAGTGCCTTGTTCAAGTACACCATTAAGCGTCCTACTGCTAAATTTAATTTTGTGGTTATTGACAGAATAGTGCTTAATAATAAAAACTTATCTTTTTTATTATGGCATTCTATTTTAAATACTAAAGAAAGAAAATGGATAGTTAGATTGGGAGGATGTTTTTTCATCTGGCCTTAATGAGTATCTTTAATCACCAATCAGATGCAGTGTTTGGGTATTTAAATAACTAGGAAGTGATGTCAGTTACTGCACTGATGAAGGCAATTCTGCTGAAACCGGCTTGCTGACTGTTTCATTATTATGCTGTTCTCTTTGGTGGATAATAAATCAAGATTTTTGTACTGATGTTTGTGTGCTGGTCATTTGTTTGATTTTTGGGATTTATATTTTCAGCCTTGGACCTATCCCGCACTTGCGTGGACCTTCATGAAAACCAGTAACACCATTGCACATTTACTACACTGCACTGGCAATGCTGTGGGCAGTTAAAAGCCAATAGCACCAGCTCAAGGCTACTACCATACATACAATACTAATCACCATATAGATTGGATACATATATTAGACAAAAGCAAACATACAGTGAATTTCATACCTGACAGCTCTGTGTACCAATAAATGTCATGTGATTATCATTTAGGATGGGTTACCCAAAAAGTATATGATCAACACTACAAAGATTTAGGATCTTTGCTTGGAAGTGTTTACATAAGTATTTTTATACCACAAGCAGACTCCAAAGATTTTTTTCTCAGGTAGATTACAAATATTAGAGGTATGGTGGATGGGGAAGAAAGGGATAACTGGGAACATATATTTGGGAATATAATGACTTGACACACTTTAAAAATTCCCTGCAGAGTACTCTTTCAGAAATACTGAGTGACCAAATTGGTGTAACTAAGGAGTTTTTTTTTTTTTTTTTTTAACTGAGGAACATACTCAGAATTGCCTAGACATAGTAAGGTCTTGCTGAGTTGAATTTTGGTGTCGTCCAAAAAATCAGTTACTAAAAAGTGGAAACCAAAGTGTAAACCAACTGTACTAGAAGAAGTGAATGTAGTACAATCACTTGCATAAGGATATAAACTAGTCTTACCAGAAAGAATTAAAGCCAGAGCTCTAAGTAAAAACAAGCTGTCATGGTAGACATCCAGCATCAACAAACTTTACAATAAATGCAAAAAGTTGATGTCCAAGAAAACAAAGGCCAGGTCCCAAAAATGGAAAAGCATCCTCCTCAGCCTCAGCAGGAAAATAAGACAACTTGTCAAATCCCCAAAGGACTCCTTTGAGAGCAATTTAGCAAGTACAGCCAAGCATAACCATAAGGCCTTTTACAGCTACTTATGTAACCTAAAGGGTAGGACCCAAGCATGTGCAGAACTACTTGCCAATGGTATCATGCACACTGACCCCACAGAGATCGCAAACCTGCTAGCAGATAGGTTTGGTGAAAATTTCACTCCCTTATCCCCTCCTAACTTACAACAAAACTTCCCCCAAACTTTCCCCCACCCTACATAACTGAAAAGCAGGTTAAAGTCTTATCCAAGGCAAAAAACACAGCATCTATAGGACCAGATGGCATCCCAGGCTGTCTTCTAAACAGGCTAAAACATGAACTAACTTCACCACTAAGTACCGTTTTCAATCATAGCCTAACCACAGGCTTTGTTTCTGGGGAATGAAGAACAGCAACAGTTATTCCCCTCCACAAATGTGGCCTAGCAACAAACCAGGGGAATTACAGACCCATAAGCCTGTCCAGCCTCTTCTGTAAGGCCATGGAATGTATCATTATGGATCTCATAAATAAAGACATAGGTGACCTCCAAATCCTGGATCCTACACAATTCGGCTTCATCAAAGGCAGATCCTGCCTGTTAAATCTCACGTATGACCATGGCTATTGATTAGGGCATATCTGTGCATACAGCATACTTCAACCTGGCAAAGGCTTTTGACATAATCCCAGATTCAGGCATTACTGATAAACTTAGCAAACTGAATCTAAGCCCCTTCATTGTAAGATGGGTTGCCAACTGGCTCACAAACTGGACACATACTATCAAAGTGGGTGACTCCACATCAACCAGCAGACCTGTTACTAGTGGGGTGCCACAGGGGCTGGTGCTGGGCTCCCCACTGTTTGGTATATACTTCTCAGAAATTCAGGTCAAAATTAAGGGGTTGTTGCTGACTAAGTTTGGAGATGACGGCAAGCTAGGTGCAATCATTGAATCTCTAAATGATGGCAGTATACTCCAGAAAGGTCTCACACAGACCAGTGACTGGTGTATTAGTCATGGTCTCAAAATGATTGTGAAGAAAAGCATCATCATTCCATTTGGCACAAACAGTGTTGCTTCAAACTATCAACCAACAGCAATACCCTAAGTACCCATGACTTGGTAAGGGACCTGAGACCACAAGTTGACTGAGACCTTAACTTCGACTAACATGTGTCTACTGTAGTAAGGAAAGTTTTCTGCACAGCACACTTGATTAGTGAAGACATCACCTTAACAGCAAAAGAAGTTATCAACCCCTATACTTGGCCTACAAAGCAATCGAAGACCCAAACCTAATGAAGTTGCTGCATATCTGCATATCTGTAAATCAAATAGGACTAGGGCTACCCATTCCAGGGACCTAAGTATGGCCTGCAGCTTAAATATGACTTGCTGGAAGGACAGATTTATCTCCCAGCGACTGCCGCATCTTTGTAACAGGCTACCATGTCATGTGAACTGCTGCAAACAGAAACGGAAACAAACTTATTGAAAAAGCCGCTAAAAGCCGCACTTCTTGAGGAATGCAAAAATAAATTTTGCGTCCCTCAAGAAGTGCGGCTTTTAGCAGCTTTTTCAATACCATGTCATGTGAAACAGAGCACCTCTATGACACTGTTCAATATATATATATATATATATATATATATATATATATATAAGTTTTAGACTTCATATCCTTCAGAAATTGCATGCTAAAACAAATCCTGTTATTCTAGCAACTTTCTAAGTTAAAGAAGTAGTATTTAAAATTTATCCCTAACTTTGGGCCCCATTATTTTAGGCTTTGTTCAGATTTCTTATGCCAAGAGGTTGAAAGATATGGAGGTATGGTATGTAATGCCCTAGTTGGGGGGGTAGGTTAGTCTTGACCCTGTAATTTGGTTACGGGAGATAAGAACCAGAATCCTCTACACCAACTAACAGACTGCTGAAGGAATTATGAGCTTCAGTGAAGACAAGAGCTTGATTTCTGTACATCAGCTACCAGACTGCTGAAAAAATTGCGTGCTTCATTGGAGACAAAAGCCTGAATCCTCCACACCAACTAACAGACTACTGATGGAATTGTGAGTTTGAGTTTGTAAGTTTAAGTTTCAGTACATTTTCAGCGAATTATGAGTTTCAGTGCATTTTCATGAAATTGTGAGTTTCAAGGGAAGAGAAGTTTACTGTTGCTCATGCTAAGTCTGTTTTCAATGTGCAACTAACTGTTTTGTTTAGCAAATGACAGTCACTGTTTATGCTGTGGAATTTGAAAGCAGCATTAGTACCATAATTGCCTTTGGTACAGAAGGCTGTGGATTCTACTCCCACACCATGCAGATGGAGTTCTGGTATTGCTGTGCCCTTTTGATTGTTGATTTTTTGTGCATGTTAAGGGAGGATAGGTGTTCTGCACTCCTGATTGTGCCCTCCTATGTATGAGATGGCTAGTAACTATGAACTTGTTGGTTTGTCAGTCATTCCATATTACAATATTACCAGCTTGTCAATTTTTTTTATGTAACATAGGCAATTTAATTTTTCAAGGGCAGCAGGAAATTAATTTGTAGATGAAACACTGAGATGTAAAGTTGTTTGCCAGTAGCACCTTCTTCACTGGTTAAAGTTTTCTTTAATGTGGAATTATTCAGATTACTTACTTCTGCAGAGATTGTGCTTATTGACTGATATTGGTGGATTATAATGACAAATGTCTAAGTGGCCTTTTATGGTTGAAATTTTCTGAAATGGGTAGTTTTGTCATTACTGGTTCATACATTTTGTTTCATTGCTTACTGGAAGAATCTTCATAACTACAAATTTAAAACACATTCTAGCAAGTGGTGCTGTATTATACAAGGAATATAATTTAATACAATGGGGAAGATGAATCAAAGGACACATACATGTATGTATGGCGCTAAAAATGTGTGTAAGGAGCTTATGGTTTGAAAACATCCCAAAGGTAAACTTAATCCTCCACTGGCCAGTTGCACTTTCTTTCAGTGTGGGCTTAGGAAAAGAAGTTTACTGCTCTTGTGATTGTGATGAAAGGAGGTACTGCCAGCACAGCTTGCTGGAATTTTGTAAATAATTATATGTCATTGTGAATATCAAACTAATTTATATAAGATGCTTGTGTTACAAATGTATTAGAATAGTATGTCATGTGTATATCAAACTGCTCTGTACATATGTTTGTGTTGAAAGGGTATTTGTGAAGTACTTGTGCTTGAAATGTATCCACAGTGTGCCCTATTGGAAGAGAACCTGCACTACTGTAACTGTTTAAATGTATATGTTAACATTGAGAACCAGACGGTTAACCTCAGTCCAGCAAACTTTAGAAAAATATCTGAAATTAAATTAGTTTATAGGCTAGGCTATAAAGATGTTTCAATGCAGCTAGAGACAATTTCAGTATTAGGAAGTTTTCTGTATTGTCTAGGGTGAACTGATTGCTACTTTGGAAGCATGAAAGAATGCAATTGTTTTATGACTTCTAGAACCTGCCAAAGATCTGAGCAAAAGCCCTTGTCTGGGTATTTTTACAGGTAGATGCTAAATACTGCCCGCTTCCAGCAGTGGGGGTTTGGCCTGGAAACTAGAAGTCAGATGACCAGAAATAATGTCATTCTGCAAGCTATCCCAGCAGTAATATTTTAGTTATTATTTTGAAAAGTCTCACAATGAGACAGAGCATTCTACATTTTGACTTGGACCTGACAACAAGGACCATTCACTAAAACAACTGCCTTGCTCTAATTAAGTAAGTTATTAGAGTACTCTTAGATACAGTCAGGAATATAGAGAAGCTTAGTTTAGAATTTGTTTTTGATGTTTTTATTTGTGTGAGCCTGTACTGCAATTTTATTTTAAATATTTCCTGGGGTTTTGAACCCTGATGTCGCTGTGAATATATATTTAGTATTGTTTTGTTATTGTATTATTTATTATTAAATATATTTAAACCTTTCATTGTGGCTGTTCTGTGTAGCTATATTTAAGTTTTGAGAATACTTGCATATTTATTTGTTGACACTGTGTGGGTCACTCCTAACAGTCTTGCTCTTGGTCAAACTACCATTTGTATTAGTATTAACACTACACAGTAAAATTGGACACCCTTTGTTAAGGGCCCTAAAGTACCTGATAAGGAGTGACTGGTGGCAGTGGTAACTACCTTATAGTCTGGGCAAAAGGGTGCATAGCTAGTAAACCTGTGCCAGCCTTTCCCAGGTGCGTGTGTGTGTGTTTAAGTGTGTGTGCGTGTGTGTGTGTGTGCGTGTGTGTGTGTGTGTGTGTGTGTGAGTGTGTGTGTGTAAAACAAACCTCAAAAAGTATGTGTGTCAGCCACTTGGACAGAGAGGGTGCTAGAGATCTTGGCTTGGTCACTCAGCAGAGATCTCAACTCTATAGCTGTGCCAGTGGGGAATCTTTTTGGGGATCTGGAGAAAGAGGAAGAAACCAGCCCCAGATGGACTGTGGGCTCTGTGTGCTCTTAAGGGAAATTGCATTTGATGCAGAGAGTTGCATCTGGAAATACTGTGTGGGTACCTGTTATTCTCCCAGTAAACATCCCCCACTGTTGCCAGTGGTGAGGATTGAGGATCCTTGATTACTGGTTGGCAGTGATGGGTCATTACAGTGAGACTGTATTGGCTATCAGTGTTTGTACTATTTTATTTCAATATCTGTAATCAATGTAGAAGTAAATAACAAAGCGATATGCACTTTGACAGGTTTGGACAGTGTTTATGGAAAATGGGGAGAAATAGCCAAGTAATTGAACACTGAAATGGCTGGAGAGGGGGCTGTTGTTGGAGGGTGGGGGGGTAGGGGGTTGCCACAAAAGGGGCTGCTCTGGGATGGTCCAGATCTATTACTCTGCCTAGTGCCCCATTTGACCTTCATCTAGCTCTGGACTGGTGTGCCACTCTCATTTGTGTTAGTCCGACATCGGTTTTTTTTTGTTTGTTTTTGTTTTGCTTTTACAGGTGTTTACAATGCTGCTCATACCACCATTCCTGTATTTTACATGTGTCTCTGGGCTATTGTTTACTTTTCTACTTTTCCCTTGTTTGTTTTTATACATTCCTTTTTCATGACCCCCATTTGCTAACTCAGCAATTATTCATTTTTTTAAGACTAAGTCATCATGTTTACTGCAGTCTATTGTACATTGAAGCTTCTCCCTTTACCCCTCCTCCCCGACTGCATCATCTAATCATTACTGCAGGAATTGATTTCATTCATCCCATTGTTTGTAAAGTTTTGATGTGTTTTCTGGGACATGTTTCACAATATAAGTTATGTCTCATTTAATATATCTTTCCTGCAATGAACACAGTCACCTGCCTTTCACTGTCCATGCCTTCCACTTATTTTGTGCTTCTTTCTTTCTTTCTGTAGTCACTTTTAGTCCTTCTGTATTCCTGCCATTCATCTCGTCATGTCTGCTATCCATCATAAATGCTTTTATCCAGCTTGTTTAATCCATTTGTCCAGCAGTTCACTTATGAGTTGCCTGAACCATCTGACACACCATCCTCCCACATCCTTACAACTCTCCATTGTCTTTCTCTACTTCTGCTTCTTTCTCTGTTTTTGGTCCTAAATCTCCATCGGGAGGGTATTCTTATTCTTTTGTCCCTTTGATATATTTCTTCCACTTGTTTTCTTTCCACCTTTCTGCCTCTTTTCTCATTTCCTTGTGGTTGTCTTTGATATTTGTTTATTGCCTGGTTATCTCTTTTAGAAAATTTTCAGCATATATTTTGCAATATTTGAAAAACAGAAGGCAGGATTTTTGTAAGGTCATAATTTTAACAGTTCACAGATGGCAGCATTTGCTGCATCTCTGATGGTTGCTAATGCTATGAACATTAATAATAAAGTTTTATTATTGGAGAATTTTCTACTTTCACACAAGATTCATGTTGCTATTGTTTGTGAAACATGGTTAAAGAACAATTACTGGAAGCCAGTTCTGTCAGGGTCATACCTTTCAACCTCTCACTGCAAGAAATCTGGATGAAGCCAGAAATAATAGGGACACAAAGGTCCAAAAAATAGTGAAAAAAAAATGCTCCTATAAACTTAGAAAGTTGCCAGTATAACATGCTTGGAATTATTATGTATTTTCTGAAGGATATTAAATCTAAAACTCAAATGTCTACCATTCGTTAGTATTATTTAGTGACTTCAAACCTGAATAATTTACCAGAAAACCACAACTTTTATGAGGAACATAGCAGAAATATGAGGCAAATATCTGGACATTCTGCTAAAATCTGGACAGCTGAGAGGTATGTCCAGGGTACATTCCAACAAAGCATCAGATGGAGGTGATGTGATAGGAATTAAAGATAGTTACAAGACCTGTGCTGTGACCCTCATGACGCCATCTTTAAATCCTTAGCTTCACTCCCGGCTGCTGTCTATCCCTGGCTGTAGATTTCGCAGTAAGTTTATTGAATCCATACCACTTTTGTATGTTAGTGTAACACTTGTTTTTCTGCTATTATATTGGATTGGAACCTAAATGCATCCATAGCATTGCATACACAATAAGTTGTTCTATCTGCCGTTTTGTCTCTGCTTTACATGACATAGAGAAACTCTGTACATAGACTTAGATAACCAAAGTGTTTGAATGGTAATACAACTGTGGTGTGTATTCTGAGGATTTTTAAAGTTAAATTGGCCACTTTTAGTATCGCAAACTATATTACTTATACCGGAGACTCTTAAATTCACTTGTTAGCATCTGTTTAAATCGTTTGCGCGTGTTTTTTGCTGTTGCATTATTGGGGAATGAGTAATTTAGTTGCTACTAGTCCCTGGGGCTTATTTCCCAGTTTAAAGGTTTAGCTTGCTCTTACTTACACACCTGTATCCTGCATTGTGAACGTTTACAAATTGCTAATACTTTCATTTTTTCAGGTAGCAAACAAAACTCCACACAAGCTATGAGTTCTTTTTTATGTACACCATACTTCCTAGCCTGAGCCTTGTTTCCTTCTCATGTCCTTTAAATTATAAAGCACAAATGCTTACCAGGCACTATGAAGGCAAATAATCCCTCCAAATTGTTTGTACTAGCAGATGTTAGCAAGGAAATATTTTTCCTAGCTTTTCAAATCCTCAGGATATGTAGAACTTGTGGCATCAATGCTGTAGGTCTGCCGAGCAAGTACACAAGTTAGCATTTTGCTTATGTTCATGGATTAAGCAATGTTTAATTGTTTTTTAAGTTAGTGTTTTGCATAATCTAGGGAATTAGCCTTGGTTTTCATAAGTTTTACATTATCATATCTGAGGGTCACTTTGTTTGCCTTTTTGGCTTTTCTCGGTTAGGGGTTGCCACAGCGGAGCTCCAGTCCACTAATGATTGGCAGTAGATTTTTTATGGTGCCGAGTTGCCAGCCCGATGCCCAACCTTCAGCAAAGGCATGCCCATTCACGCATGTCTTTTGGAGGCCACTTGACCACGGGGAGGACATGCAGACTCCACACAGAAGGCACTCCAGCCATGAATCGAACAGGAGAACCTCTTGCTGTGAGGCAACAATGCTACTACTGTACCACTGCGGCTTCAGTAGTACTGTAATTTGCCAATGTTTATAAGCTATGCTCTTTAATGGGTCTGTGAGCTGATTTAGACTTGTTTGTTTTATTTCCATGTTTGTTAGCTTTTTTTTTGCAATATTTATATAAGTGTTAGCCTGCATTATTTATAGCTGTGTTTGGTAAACTGTTCGAAGCTTCTATATGTGTGTCTCTGCATTGTATTTCCCATGACATTTTTCTCTCTCTGTATTTTCTCTACGCTAGATACTATCCTGCCAGTGTAAACCTCCCAGTGATCATCTCCATCTGGCTGCCAAAGATCTAGAGAAATAACCAGACTTTAAAAACAGAGTCTACCACCTCATCCCAGTGCAGGAAAAGAGCCTATATTTCCCCTGTGCTGTACTGACATAAGGAAGCAAGAATAGGACAGTAAAGTATGTTTAACCTGCTTCTCACCTCCTACAATTTGTAACTATTTCCTGAAAATTGGTTCTAGTGTGCGCTCCCTGCCAGGACAGCCAGCAGCTATAGTCTCCCACTCTACATCCCCTATATCTATCATTAGCCTAGCTACTAGACTCACCACCTCCTGCTTTTATTCTCTCCTCTCCCCTACAGTTGTCATGTTTCTCCCTTTGTGAGATTATAGGGATTGACCACTAGAGGGCAGCATAAAACCTCCATCACGTAGCAGTTCTACTGATACTTAGAAACTAAGTTTTTAACCAGGTACTTTACCTGTATCTTATTCCACCTTTACCCATCCCTACTCTCTCTGCTACTCTTTATTCATTTCTCCCTCTTTATCACTAGTAAGTCCTTTACCTCCTTGCATATCCCACTTTTAACCTACCTTCCACTTTCCTTGATTGTTTTCCTCACTACCTGCCCGTTCACCCTATGGGCTCACTCTGCTCCCCTACCCTACCCTACCACCAATTCCCACCCAACCCCAGTGCTCCTAGCCTTATACCTCTCTAGCCACTCCCACATCCCCATTATCCAATCCCATCCCACATCTCATTAAAGGTATTTCCATCATACTACATCACTCCTCCCACTTCATAACATACTTCACCTATTCACGCTCTACCTTCAACTACTACATCACAATGCCTATTTCACCCATATCAGAATACCTCAAACGCCTACTCCTATTCTCAATTCTTCCTTTCCTTTTCCTCCCCTATATCCTAACTGCCTATGAACATCTTAGCTACTCTAATTTCCACCAGCCCTCGAAACAAATATCCCTACCAGCTTTATCAGCCTCCCTTAAACACATCAACATTACATCTACAACCAACTCCTCCCAAAGTATCATAGAGTTATCCATATTACCTATAAACCCTACCAAGTCAAGAGAACCCATAACATATTGAATCTTTCTCTAATTCACACATATAGACTGCACCAACACATCCTACTGGATGGTGACATTCATCCCAATCCTGGCCCTACCAATAATAGTCCTGCTAACCCAGTTAGACCCTCTCCCCTTCCTTTTACACCCCTACAAGGCCTACTAACTCCCTCTTCATAGCTCACCTAAATATACGAAGTGTAAATAATAAAGTGACTCACCTTCATGTTCTACTGGATGTACATGACTTTGACATCCTATGCCTAACCAAACATGGTTAAAACCAGCAACCTGAGATTATGAAATCACCCCTCCAGGATACAGTATTTTAATATTGGATCACCTTAACAAGAAGGGTGGGGGTGTAGCCTTAATATATAAAGCAGGGCTCCAAATTACTCTACTAGATACCCACCCACCATCTGATACCAATACTGAAATTCTTATCACTAAGCTACAACTAAATACTTGTAAGTCCATCTAAATTATATGCTCATATCTTCCTCCAGGTAATAACATCACCTCCCTAGAAAATATCCTTAGCTGGCTTTCCACTAACTATCCACAAGAAACCAAACTGCTAGGTGATTTTAATATAGACTGGAATACCTGTAATACTGATAACCCACCTAACCACATAAACCTACATGGCTTTTCCCAAACTATCACCTCACCCACTAGAATCCATAAACCTACCAATAAAGAAAGCACCTTAGATTGGATTTTAATAAATACTCAATCCCCAACATATATGGCAGGCATCCTGCCAGACTACATTAGTGATCACTCACTAACTTCTATAATTAGACAAAAGAGTAATATTCCCTACCCTTCAACTTTTAGAACTACTTGCTCCAATAAATAACCCAATTTAACCCTGAACATTTCCAAAATGAACTCAGTGTGTGCAATCGGTCACCTCTAAAACACCTCCAGCTAGAGGAAGCAGTAGCATACTTCAATTCTATGTTCCTAGAAATCTTGGACTACCATGCCCCTTCTTGTACTCTTAGGAACAGTACCAAAACTGCTCCATGACTTACAAAGGAAACTAAGCAAAAACTTCTACTAAGAAACAAATTTTGGGCCAAATGGAGTACTTCTAAAGACCCAACTGATCATTTAAAATTTAAACAGCTTAGAAATTCTACTAAAGCATCAATACTATTAGATAAAAGAAACGTCTTATTTCAACTTCAACAGACCAATCAACATAGACCGCAGAAATTCTGGTCAGGTATCAATAGACGCCTACATCCAGGCAACTCTAAGACATCAACCCCATCAGGAATTGCCCAAGAGACTCCTAAACAACTTGCTAATACCTTTAATATCTTCTTTACTGACACCATCCAGTCACTTGCTAACTCTCTACCTCCTGTATCCTCTAATCTGCCCTCCTCCTCAACTAACTCACCACCTACTTTCCAACTACAACCTGTGCCTACATCCCTCATCTGAACCCTTCTTCAAAAACTCTAACCTTCTAGCCCCTCTGCTGACCTCTTACCTGCTAAATATCTGCAAATAGTAGCTAAAGTTATTGCTTATCCTATTTTGATCCTAATAAATAGAACCACAACATAAGGTACCATCCCATCCATCTGGAAAGTCTCCCATATAATACCCCTACACAAAGGTGGCAACTCAACATAACTTTCTAAGTTTCATCCAATTGCCCTACTCTCTCCCATAGCTAAAATCATGGAAAAATGCACCCACTGTCAACTGTTAGACCATAAATAGACTATTAGCGAGCTCTCAGCATGGCTTTAGACCTTTCCATAGCACCACTACTGCCCTCCTATCATTTTCTGACCACATTAACAAAAACCGTAACAATAACATCCTGTTCTCTGCAATCTTTATTGATCTCTCAAAAGCATTTGACATGGTTAAACATCAGCTACTGTTGAATATTCTTAAGTCCCTCTCACTTGATACTCAAGCACTACAGTGGTTCAAGTCCTACTTAGATAACAGGCAACAGACAGTGCTTTGGGATAACAGTCTATCCACCCACCTTCCTGTCACCCTTGGTGTACCACAAGGTTCTGTTTTGGGCCCTCTTCTATTCTCCATCTTTATAAATGATCTAACTATAAGTAATCCCCAAGCTACATGCATACAATATGCAGACAATGCCACAGTAATATCCTCAGCTACAGGTCCATCTGAATTGCATTCATTAACTCAAAATGTGTTTAAGCTAGTAGAAGAATGGTTTTTACAGCGTTGTCTCCTCCTTAACCCCAAAAAGACTAATCTATTGTTCTTTACTCCTACACAAAAGTCCACCACAATTAACTTCATTATCAAATCTAATAATGACACTGTCATATCTCCTGACACTACCACCAAACTCTTAGGAGTAACTATTGACCACAATCTTAACTATGATACTCATATCAACACCACAATAAAATCAGTTAACCGAAAATTAGGCTCTATAAAATTAAACCCTTCCTTACTCCCATAGCTAGAACTACTATTGTCCACACCCACCTTATCTCAACTCTCTTCTATGCCTCTCCTATATACACAAATCTATCTAAAAACAACTTCAACAAGCTGGCAATCTCCTACAATAACATTGTCAGATTTGCTACCGGCTCCCCTTTCAGAACCCACCACTGACAAAATCTGACACAACTGGGTTGGCTGGAACTGCATAATCAAATTCTATTCCACCAACTGATTATTGCCTATAAAACCCTTTATCATCCAGGTAACACACCAATTCTCATGAGTCTAATCAGCCCATATAAAAATCTTACAAACCTACGCTCAGCAAATAAACTACTGGTATCTAGACAAAAACCCAACAATAAAGCAGGAGTTTCCCTTTTCTCTAACACTGTGGGAAAAAGCTGGAACCTACTTCCTGGTGAACTCACATCTCTTTCTTCAACTGCACTATTCAAAAAGAAACTCAAATTATACCTTACAACCCACTGGCTATGTCCTTGTACTAACCCTGACTAAGATTTCTCTTCCTGTTATCCTAGGTTATAGCACCAATTTACTACTCACTTTATAGCCACTTCAAGACCACTATCTTCTAAGTTGGACTTTTTGCACCCTGGAAAGACTGTATGGGCATGTCACTGCCTTACAGATGAGTTACTACCCTTAACTAATTCTCCCAATCTTGTTTCTAACTATTCTGTTCCCCGTGCCATATTTATAACCTTGATTTGGGAATCTCCCGCATCCTTTTGAATACTCTTTTCTTCTACTATTGTTTGGTCAAAAAAAAGAAAAAGGATTTTCTATTTTGTTTTACTTTTATCTATCATGAATGCTAAGTTACCATGTGACACCTGTTTTGTCTGACAAGTGAACTGTAACTGAAGTTGTAATGTTCTGTTTGTTCTTGTTTTTTATGTGGAGCTTTTCTCCCCAGGCCTCTACTGAAAATGGAGATATATCCAGTTAGACTAGCCCGGTCAACAAATGTAAAATAAAATAAATAAAAATAAATTACATGTTCAATGATAACACCAATACTATAGATCGTGTAACTGTGACAATAAATGCAATCCAGGAACAAATAACAATTGTTGGAGTATATAGACCACCAAAGTCAAGTGCTGATGACCTAGAGGAATGCATACATTTCTTGCATGAAACATAAGAGGGAAGAATAATATTAGCTGGGGACTTAAATTTACTAGAAGCAGACTAGAATAATATTGATTCAACAGCATTAGTAACAAAATTATTCATAATGTATGTTCATGAACAGCAATTGCTTCAGATTGTAAAAGAACTACCAGGGAAAGGCACATACTAGACATTGTTTATACCCCCATTCATGTACAGCAATCATGGGGCTATAAAGGTTAATTTGTTGCTAGATAATGCTATCAAACTGAAATCTAAACCACTATGTAAAACCAATTGGAGTGGTGTGTTCAGTAGAAAAACTGCAGAGAGAATATACAAAGTTTTGAAAGAGAACTCGTTTGAGTGAAAAAAGTAAAAAACATGTTTAATATCAGGATCTAGGCATACAATGTCAGGGGGATATATTTTCATAAGAACAAGATACCTGATTAAGATGAGAGACAAAAAATATAAGAAATGGAAAAAAGGCTGAACTACAACTTTGAAAACTAAAATAAACAAGCTGTACAAACAAATTAAGAATAGTGTGAGACAAGATCAAGAAAGATTTGAATAAAATTTATATAAAGATAAAGAGCAAAATAGGAAACCATTTTATAGATACATAAGATGTGGAAGGAGTAAAGACATACACATTGATAAACTGTATGTAGATTCTAAAATGTATTCTCAGACACAACAGATTATAGATATATTTACAAAATCTTTTGCAAAATAGTTTGGCTGCACAAAGGGGTGATAAGTTGTTCTAGTATTATCCAGGTAACCTCAAATGCTGGAATCAAAGCAGATTATATTGAAAAAGAACTATGCAAACTGGACCCAAACAAAGGACAGGGAGAAGATGGAATTAGTAATAATGACTGGAGAACACTTCAACAAGAATACACACTCAAGTGCGCTAGCCGATTTATAGCATTTATAGCATATACTGTCTGTTTTTTCCTTGTTTCTGAAAAAAAAATATATATATCTCTTGTTTTCCTGCCTTACTGAACTAGAGTAGTCCAGTTTCAGAGTTTGCTGATCCCTGGGCTTTGTTTTAGTTCCTGTTACTGATTCATAGCCTTATTTGGAAGGAAGGAAGTTTCTTTGCTTACCAGTAGGAGTGGGAAGCACTGAGCAGCCTGTTTGTCCAATTTGGTGATGTTTCAGCCAGAAACTAGTAGTCCATTGGTCGTTTTGGGCCAGTTCCTAGCTTTTTTCAGCCCCCTGCTATAAAACACGCTAAGCGTTAAGCGATTTAGCGCGGAGTTGCCACTGTAGCACACAAGAGCAGCGGCGGTTAATCAGGGTTAAACTATTCGGGCTACCTAAAGTCCACTCTTCAAATTTCCCCTTAGAATAGCTCTTCCTAAGCTGTACTGATAATCTAACCACCCTATTCTATACCTAAAAAGTATTGATCTACTTGACTCATAAGTGGCTATTCTCTATCCGGATAGCCTAGCACTTGCACCCAAAGTACTTTTTACTCTGATATAGCACTTTTTAGTATGCACAGCACCCTACCAGCCTATTACCCTTCCTTGAGCATCCACATCCCTCAAAGTCTGTTCAAACCCATCCCTTTTCATTCTAGTATGTCGCGGGGGTCAGTTGCTCGTGTCCTCTCTTGCCCAGCTGATGAATCTGGGAATATTGAGGCAATGTTACAATTGCCTCATGTACACAGACAACCCTCTCCTTCTCCCACAAAACACAAACACATGCGAGAGATGCAAATATATAGCCAAACTGGAGGCTGAGCTCTCTCATCATAGCACTGGCAAGACCAGACAGGAGGAGAAGGAAACCACACACACCACAAACCCAGTCTCACATAGCACTAGCACAACCTCATATCACACACACAAACACATAAAAACATACTCGGAGGCTCTGACCAAAAATCTACCAAAACAGCAGAGGCCACCAAAGCAGACACTCAAACAACTACCACCACAGACCAAGACACATGCAACACATAGACCACAAAGTCAGTGTGCCAAACAGTCACAGCCCTTAAGGCCAAACACAATGCCAGACACTCTTGTCATAGGTGACTCAATAGTCAGACACACTGACGTTCCACTCACCAGATTGAGTAAGGAGAAGGTCACAGTGAGCTGCCTGTCGGGCGCTAGAATCCACCACATAACGCAAGCACTCAGGTCACTCGACAGCAAGTACAAGTATGACTCAGTCATTGTCCATGCTGGTGTGAACGACCTGAGACGTACCTCCCTGGACTACATGAAAAGGGACATAGAGGAGCTCTCTGATTATGTAGCCCAGGCAGGTATGACTCTGACCTTGAGCAGTATCCTACCATCACCAAGAATGATACCACAGTACAGAGACAAGATGATCAGCTTTAATAATTGGCTTAATCACTGGTGTCATTCAAAGGGGATCCAATGTCTGTCTGCCTGGGATGACATGCTGGACAAGCTACGTTGCTTCGCAAGGGACGGCTTGCACCTGTCACCCCTAGGCTTCCGGATATTGGCAAAGGCTCTTGCCACCCCCATAGTGCCTTTTTTAGGCCAGGCTCAAATTCTAAACCTACCACCTTAGAACATAACAATGAAGTAAAAGCAAGCAAACCAAGAACTCTCAACTGACAACCGTTGAAGAAAGTAGATGAAGAGCAGGATAATTGTGATAAAAAATCCACAAGTAAGCCGTTAGCAAAAGTTAACACTCTTTAATTCCACTCTGTAACGTTTTTATGGTCATTGTTGTTAGGATATCTGTTAAGTTCCCTAAATTCACTGATGCACAAGTGTTCAAATAAATTTAGGGTATCATTATGGGGTGGATTGTAGGTGCTGGCTATCTTAAGTTCACTTGTGTTGTAACTATTGTTACCAAACATAATGTTTAAATTTAATTTACGTGTGAACATTTTAAAGTCTAAAATGAGTTCGGTAATATCACATTTTCTTGTTGGAACAAAAGTCATTCCCTTAGCAAACAATTCCACTAGTTTAGAGTCAATATGACATTCAGTGTAATTATAAATTTTGAAGTCATTTTTGATGTTCGATATGACTTCAAACAGTCTTAGTCCTGGTGTTGATTGTTGCTCCTGGTGTTGTACCTCCGTTTCTGAACATGGGGGGGATTGGTTGTCCAATTGCTCCCCCTCCCCCCCTGGTAGTTTTTTTGTCCGCCTTGGTTATGCCTGGTGACATTCCCAAACTGAACGTTGTGACTTGTATCCGATTCATTATTAACATCGTCAAAGGTTTCTTCATCCACGTACACATGGTCAAGGGGCGTTGCATAGGAGTTCGTAGTAGATCTAACTGTCCCATGCCTGTTTTTGTTTTGCTGTTTTAAATAGCTGGGGCCATTTGATTTAACTATAGCATTAACTTTGTGAGTAGGTGGGGGTTTTGGGAAAGCTTCCCCTTCTCTATACGCTTTAAGGTCCCTCTGCAGTTTTTTCATTTTATTGCCCTTAAGTTTGACCATTTGTTGGGAAACACTGTTAAGAGTTCTATCAAATTCAAATTTATATCTATTGAAATCCATGTTGTTTTTTATCTCAGTCTCCAGGTTGGATATCTCATTGTTCAGATCTTCTAAAGAAATGGCATAGTGTTTCATCATGCACCTTAAAATTTCCAGGCCTTGGTTGTTGTATAATTCAGTCAAGTCTTTAAAAAAATCAGAACCAAATACAAGGCCAGTGGGGTAAGAAAAAAGCCTTAACCCCTTAGGTACAATTTTTTCTTGCACACATCTGTTTAAGTAGTTTAATTCTAACTGTAGTTTTTTTGCTTTAAACAGTTTGTTATCAAAGGTCTTAAGTTTTTCAGTTAGATTACCCATGTTTAAAATGTTATCAGACTGCTCAGTACCTGTGTTTTGTTCATCCATGTTCAGTTCTGCATTCAGCCAAGACCTGATATTGAAGTTGTTGTCCAAACTAATAGGCCTCCGTTCTATATGATCCACTGGCTGACGCTGTTCATTTTGAAACTTCCCCTGCCTTTGAGGAAGCTGTTGATGGTTACTGTTATTAATGCTGGGTGAAGTAGAACCCTCGAAAATCCGCTGGAGTTGGAACAGGTGACATTGTCAACTTTCTCCGATAAGCGGTCAAGGCGTACATTAATTAAATTTAATAGTTGAGTCAGGTTACCCTGTGATTGATTTTGATCCCCTTCATCTTCCATCACAAAACGGCAGTCAAGGAAAACGATAACAATGAAGTAAAAGCAAGCAAACCAAGAACTCTCAACTGACAACCGTTGAAGAAAGTAGATGAAGAGCAGGATAATTGTGATAAAAAATCCACAAGTAAGCCGTTAGCAAAAGTTAACACTCTTTAATTCCACTCTGTAACGTTTTTATGGTCATTGTTGTTAGGATATCTGTTAAGTTCCCTAAATTCACTGATGCACAAGTGTTCAAATAAATTTAGGGTATCATTATGGGGTGGATTGTAGGTGCTGGCTATCTTAAGTTCACTTGTGTTGTAACTATTGTTACCAAACATAATGTTTAAATTTAATTTACGTGTGAACATTTTAAAGTCTAAAATGAGTTCGGTAATATCACATTTTCTTGTTGGAACAAAAGTCATTCCCTTAGCAAACAATTCCACTAGTTTAGAGTCAATATGACATTCAGTGTAATTATAAATTTTGAAGTCATTTTGATGTTCGATATGACTTCAAACAGTCTTAGTCCTGGTGTTGATTGTTGCTCCTGGTGTTGTACCTCCGTTTCTGAACATGGGGGGGATTGGTTGTCCAATTGCTCCCCCTCCCCCCCTGGTAGTTTTTTTGTCCGCCTTGGTTATGCCTGGTGACATTCCCAAACTGAACGTTGTGACTTGTATCCGATTCATTATTAACATCGTCAAAGGTTTCTTCATCCACGTACACATGGTCAAGGGGCGTTGCATAGGAGTTCGTAGTAGATCTAACTGTCCCATGCCTGTTTTTATTTTGCTGTTTTAAATAGCTGGGGCCATTTGATTTAACTATAGCATTAACTTTGTGAGTAGGTGGGGGTTTTGGGAAAGCTTCCCCTTCTCTATACGCTTTAAGGTCCCTCTGCAGTTTTTTCATTTTATTGCCCTTAAGTTTGACCATTTGTTGGGAAACACTGTTAAGAGTTCTATCAAATTCAAGTTTATATCTATTGAAATCCATGTCGTTTTTTATCTCAGTCTCCAGGTTGGATATCTCATTGTTCAGATCTTTTAAAGAAATGGCATAGTGTTTCATCATGCACCTTAAAATTTCCAGGCCTTGGTTGTTGTATAATTCAGTCAAGTCTTTAAAAAAATCAGAACCAAATACAAGGCCAGTGGGGTAAGAAAAAAGCCTTAACCCCTTAGGTACAATTTTTTCTTGCACACATCTGTTTAAGTAGTTTAATTCTAACTGTAGTTTTTTTGCTTTAAACAGTTTGTTATCAAAGGTCTTAAGTTTTTCAGTTAGATTACCCATGTTTAAAATGTTATCAGACTGCTCAGTACCTGTGTTTTGTTCATCCATGTTCAGTTCTGCATTCAGCCAAGACCTGATATTGAAGTTGTTGTCCAAACTAATAGGCCTCCGTTCTATATGATCCACTGGCTGACGCTGTTCATTTTGAAACTTCCCCTGCCTTTGAGGAAGCTGTTGATGGTTACTGTTATTAATGCTGGGTGAAGTAGAACCCCTCGAAAATCCGCTGGAGTTGGAACAGGTGACATTGTCAACTTTCTCCGATAAGCGGTCAAGGCGTACATTAATTAAATTTAATAGTTGAGTCAGGTTACCCTGTGATTGATTTTGATCCCCTTCATCTTCCATCACAAAACGGCAGTCAAGGAAAACGATAACAATGAAGTAAAAGCAAGCAAACCAAGAACTCTCAACTGACAACCGTTGAAGAAAGTAGATGAAGAGCAGGATAATTGTGATAAAAAATCCACAAGTAAGCCGTTAGCAAAAGTTAACACTCTTTAATTCCACTCTGTAACGTTTTTATGGTCATTGTTGTTAGGATATCTGTTAAGTTCCCTAAATTCACTGATGCACAAGTGTTCAAATAAATTTAGGGTATCATTATGGGGTGGATTGTAGGTGCTGGCTATCTTAAGTTCACTTGTGTTGTAACTATTGTTACCAAACATAATGTTTAAATTTAATTTACGTGTGAACATTTTAAAGTCTAAAATGAGTTCGGTAATATCACATTTTCTTGTTGGAACAAAAGTCATTCCCTTAGCAAACAATTCCACTAGTTTAGAGTCAATATGACATTCAGTGTAATTATAAATTTTGAAGTCATTTTTGATGTTCGATATGACTTCAAACAGTCTTAGTCCTGGTGTTGATTGTTGCTCCTGGTGTTGTACCTCCGTTTCTGAACATGGGGGGGATTGGTTGTCCAATTGCTCCCCCTCCCCCCCTGGTAGTTTTTTTGTCCGCCTTGGTTATGCCTGGTGACATTCCCAAACTGAACGTTGTGACTTGTATCCGATTCATTATTAACATCGTCAAAGGTTTCTTCATCCACGTACACATGGTCAAGGGGTGTTGCATAGGAGTTCGTAGTAGATCTAACTGTCCCATGCCTGTTTTTATTTTGCTGTTTTAAATAGCTGGGGCCATTTGATTTAACTATAGCATTAACTTTGTGAGTAGGTGGGGGTTTTGGGAAAGCTTCCCCTTCTCTATACGCTTTAAGGTCCCTCTGCAGTTTTTTCATTTTATTGCCCTTAAGTTTGACCATTTGTTGGGAAACACTGTTAAGAGTTCTATCAAATTCAAATTTATATCTATTGAAATCCATGTCGTTTTTTATCTCAGTCTCCAGGTTGGATATCTCATTGTTCAGATCTTCTAAAGAAATGGCATAGTGTTTCATCATGCACCTTAAAATTTCCAGGCCTTGGTTGTTGTATAATTCAGTCAAGTCTTTAAAAAAATCAGAACCAAATACAAGGCCAGTGGGGTAAGAAAAAAGCCTTAACCCCTTAGGTACAATTTTTTCTTGCACACATCTGTTTAAGTAGTTTAATTCTAACTGTAGTTTTTTTGCTTTAAACAGTTTGTTATCAAAGGTCTTAAGTTTTTCAGTTAGATTACCCATGTTTAAAATGTTATCAGACTGCTCAGTACCTGTGTTTTGTTCATCCATGTTCAGTTCTGCATTCAGCCAAGACCTGATATTGAAGTTGTTGTCCAAACTAATAGGCCTCCGTTCTATATGATCCACTGGCTGACGCTGTTCATTTTGAAACTTCCCCTGCCTTTGAGGAAGCTGTTGATGGTTACTGTTATTAATGCTGGGTGAAGTAGAACCCTCGAAAATCCGCTGGAGTTGGAACAGGTGACATTGTCAACTTTCTCCGATAAGCGGTCAAGGCGTACATTAATTAAATTTAATAGTTGAGTCAGGTTACCCTGTGATTGATTTTGATCCCCTTCATCTTCCATCACAAAACGGCAGTCAAGGAAAACGATAACAATGAAGTAAAAGCAAGCAAACCAAGAACTCTCAACTGACAACCGTTGAAGAAAGTAGATGAAGAGCAGGATAATTGTGATAAAAAATCCACAAGTAAGCCGTTAGCAAAAGTTAACACTCTTTAATTCCACTCTGTAACGTTTTTATGGTCATTGTTGTTAGGATATCTGTTAAGTTCCCTAAATTCACTGATGCACAAGTGTTCAAATAAATTTAGGGTATCATTATGGGGTGGATTGTAGGTGCTGGCTATCTTAAGTTCACTTGTGTTGTAACTATTGTTACCAAACATAATGTTTAAATTTAATTTACGTGTGAACATTTTAAAGTCTAAAATGAGTTGGTAATATCACATTTTCTTGTTGGAACAAAAGTCATTCCCTTAGCAAACAATTCCACTAGTTTAGAGTCAATATGACATTCAGTGTAATTATAAATTTTGAAGTCATTTTTGATGTTCGATATGACTTCAAACAGTCTTAGTCCTGGTGTTGATTGTTGCTCCTGGTGTTGTACCTCCGTTTCTGAACATGGGGGGGATTGGTTGTCCAATTGCTCCCCCTCCCCCCCTGGTAGTTTTTTTGTCCGCCTTGGTTATGCCTGGTGACATTCCCAAACTGAACGTTGTGACTTGTATCCGATTCATTATTAACATCGTCAAAGGTTTCTTCATCCACACACATGGTCAAGGCGTTGCATAGGAGTTCGTAGTAGATCTAACTGTCCCATGCCTGTTTTTATTTTGCTGTTTTAAATAGCTGGGGCCATTTGATTTAACTATAGCATTAACTTTGTGAGTAGGTGGGGGTTTTGGTAAAGCTTCCACTTCTCTATCGCTTTAAGGTCCCTCTGCAGTTTTTCATTTTATTGCCCTTAAGTTTGACCATTTGTTGGGAAACACTGTTAAGAGTTCTATCAAATTCAAATTTATATCTATTGAAATCCATGTCGTTTTTTATCTCAGTCTCCAGGTTGGATATCTCATTGTTCAGATCTTCTAAAGAAATGGCATAGTGTTTCATCATGCACCTTAAAATTTCCAGGCCTTGGTTGTTGTATAATTCAGTCAAGTCTTTAAAAAAATCAGAACCAAATACAAGGCCAGTGGGGTAAGAAAAAAGCCTTAACCCCTTAGGTACAATTTTTTCTTGCACACATCTGTTTAAGTAGTTTAATTCTAACTGTAGTTTTTTTGCTTTAAACAGTTTGTTATCAAAGGTCTTAAGTTTTTCAGTTAGATTACCCATGTTTAAAATGTTATCAGACTGCTCAGTACCTGTGTTTTGTTCATCCATGTTCAGTTCAGGTGCATGATGAAACACTATGCCATTTCTTTAGAAGATCTGAACAATGAGATATCCAACCTGGAGACTGAGATAAAAAACGACATGGATTTCAATAGATATAAATTTGAATTTGATAGAACTCTTAACAGTGTTTCCCAACAAATGGTCAAACTTAAGGGCAATAAAATGAAAAAACTGCAGAGGGACCTTAAAGCGTATAGAGAAGGGGAAGCTTTCCCAAAACCCCCACCTACTCACAAAGTTAATGCTATAGTTAAATCAAATGGCCCCAGCTATTTAAAACAGCAAAATAAAAACAGGCATGGGACAGTTAGATCTACTACGAACTCCTATGCAACGCCCTTGACCATGCGTGGATGAAGAAACCTTTGACGATGTTAATAATGAATCGGATACAAGTCACAACGTTCAGTTTGGGAATGTCACCAGGCATAACCAAGGCGGACAAAAAAACTACCAGGGGGGGAGCAATTGGACACAATCCCCATGTTCAGAAACGGAGGTACAACACCAGGAGCAACAATCAACACCAGGACTAAGACTGTTTGAAGTCATATCGAACATCAAAAATGACTTCAAAATTTATAATTACACTGAATGTCATATTGACTCTAAACTAGTGGAATTGTTTGCTAAGGGAATGACTTTTGTTCCAACAAGAAAATGTGATATTACCGAACTCATTTTAGACTTTAAAATGTTCACACGTAAATTAAATTTAAACATTATGTTTGGTAACAATAGTTACAACACAAGTGAACTTAAGATAGCCAGCACCTACAATCCACCCCATAATGATACCCTAAATTTATTTGAACACTTGTGCATCAGTGAATTTAGGGAACTTAACAGATATCCTAACAACAATGACCATAAAAACGTTACAGAGTGGAATTAAAGAGTGTTAACTTTTGCTAACGGCTTACTTGTGGATTTTTTATCACAATTATCCTGCTCTTCATCTACTTTCTTCAACGGTTGTCAGTTGAGAGACCTTAGAACTTAACAAAGGAAAAAAACTAAGGGTAATGCTGCTCAACGCCAGAAGTCTCAACCTCAAGATGCACGCACTCGAAGCCCTTCTCAGTATGGAGAACATCGATGTCTGTGCTGTGACTGAAACCTGGTTCAAGGCTCCTGAGAGCACCCCGGCACTATCAGGTTTTACCTCATATCATGCGTTCCGGCCCCAAAATCCGGAAAACACCAAGAAAGGAGGAGGGGTGTCCATATTCATCAAAGACACCCTCACTTCCAGGTTGGTGACAACGCACGATGCATCGGAGACCATCCAGGTGCAACTAACCATAGGCAAGACTGCTCTACAATTTGTAGCATGTTACAGGCCACCCTCTCAAACTCAGGAACCTCACATGGCATTCCTGAAAACTCTGGAGGGGATAAATGTAACCCCAAACACCATCATACTAGGTGATTTCAACTATCCGAACATAGACTGGGATCACTATTCAAGCCCCAACACCATAGCCCAAAGGTTCCTAGAGTTCATAAACTCCAATGCCATGGAACAACTAGTCACCATGCCCACAAGAGGTGACAACATACTGGATCTCATCATCACGAACATAGGGTCACAATGTTCAACACCGAAAGTATACCCTTCATTGGTGAGATCAGATCATAAACTAATCTCACTAGAAGTCCTCATCCTGCCCCCACCCCAGTCAAAAAAGACCACAGTGAAGAACTTCTCTAAAGCTGACTTCACACTTCTTAGGACTGGTGTGGCCTCCTTCAAGGCCCCAGAGCCAGCGGAAACCACCACTAAAACCGCTGAATCACTTACAAATGCCTTCTACCAGCACCTCCAGGACTGCATGGATCAGGCAATCCCAAACAAAACAAAGACTCTTTGTACCAAAGGCAGGCATCCAGTCTGGTGGACCCCAGCCATAAACAAGCTCTACAACAAAAAGGAGGAAGCTACTACATGATAGAGCAAAATCTTTAAAAGGGAAGACACCCGTGATCATAGTAAGTAAAAAACTAAGATCTCTCATAAAATCCTCCAAGGCAAATTTTGAAAGAAAAATTGCCACGGACTCTAAAGACAATCACAAGGCTTTTTTCAGTTATGTTAGAAACTGGTTCAAAATGATGTAAAGATCACTGAATCTACAGACATTGCCAACATACTGGCTGACAGGTTCAGTGCAAATCCCCCCCCCCCCCAAAAGGAGAAATATCTATACCAGAGGATTGTAGCATCCCAAACATCTCAAATGCTCAGGTAAAAACAGCTCTCTCCAAGGCAAAAAACACAGCATCCATGGGACCAGATGGTGTCCCCGGTTGTGTGCTCCACGAGCTCATTGAGGAATTAAACCCACAGTTACGGCAGCTGTTTAATCTTAGCCTCACCTCAGGATACGTACCCAAGGAATGGCGTACGGCTACTGTGGTCCCATTGCACAAAGGTGGTGCCTCCACCGACCCTGGAAACTACCGTCCCATCAGCTTGACAAGTCTGGTCTGCAAAGCTATGGAGAGGATCATTATGGAACTCATAAATAAAGACATAGGGGACCTGCAGACATTGGATCAAACCCAGTTTGGCTTTGTCAAGGGTAGATCATGCCTTTTAAACTTGGTTGACTTTTTCGAAACAGTCACCAAGGCCATTGATGAGGGCAAGGCAGTCCACACAGCCTACCTTGACCTGGCAAAGGCTTTCGACACGATACCCCACTCGGGCATCATAGAAAAACTCACCAGCTTAAATGTAAACCCATACGTCACAAGATGGGTTGCAAACTGGCTAAGTGACAGAACCCACAGGGTTAGAGTTGCTGGCGCCCTGTCAGATTCCAAACCGGTCACAAGTGGTGTCCCACAGGGCTCGGTCCTGGGTCCACTCTTGTTCGGCATCTACTTTTCAGAAGTTCAGGCAAACACAGGAGGATTATGGCTGACAAAGTTTGCAGATGACTGCAAACTGGGCGCCATAGTTGAAAACACATCAGACACAGATATCCTTCAGAAGGGTCTCATAGAAACGGATAACTGGTGCCAAAGCCATGGCCTAAAGTTAAACGCTAAAAAATGCATAGTCATACCCTTTGGGAAAAACAAGGTTACCCCTAGCTACCATATAGGTGGCAATCCACTAAGCACAGAAGAAGTTATCAGGGACCTGGGGACTCAGGTTGATAGTAACCTTTCATTTGACACCCACGTAGCCAAAGTAGTTAGAAAGACCTTCTACATTGCCCACCTGATCATGAAGGGTTTCACATCTAGGTCAAGGGAAGTCATCAAGTCATCATCCCCCTGTACTCATCACTCATCAGACCGATGATTGAGTATAACGCCCCATTTGGAATGTATCTGACCCGACACCTGCAGCAACTGGAAAGGCCTTAAAAGTTCCTCACCAAAAGGATAAAGGGTCTCAAAAATATGTCTTGTGCTGCCCGACTGAAGAAGCTCCAGCTCTACTCAGTCGCTTATCGCCTGCTCAGAGGTGACCTGTGCCTGACTTACAAGGCCATGTCCAACCCGGAATTAATGAACATGCTTCACCTCAAAAAATCTAAGTCCATCAGATCCACAAGAGCACGAGACTTAAACCTTGACACAGCCATAAATAGGACGTGCTGGAGGGACAGATTCATCACCCAGAGGCTCCCTATGCTGTGGAACAAAATTCCGGTACATGTGAGGCAAAGCACCTCGCTGGCCTTGTTCAAGAGAAATCTTGACCAATGGATGGGAGACCGCAGGTATACCCCAGGGATTACATCAGTGTCACTGCTTGACAGAGGCACAGCAAAATAATGGGCATAATATCCTTCAATCTAATGGGGTGGAGTAAACCAAAAAAACTCTGGGCTAGGCTTATAAATGCCCAAGGGCAGATAGCCTAGTATGAACCTATGAACCTATGAACCTATGAACTTACAGTGCCATTATATCTATTATTTATTAGGTCATATAAATATGAGAAGATTCCTCAAGATTGGAGATATATGGTTATTAAACTTGTCTTTAAGGGAAAGGGGAGTAGGACAAACCCAGAGTCATACAGACCCTTACATCTGCTTTCATGCTGTGGAAAAATAATGGAGAAGTAATATTGGAAACGTTTTGGTTAGAAGTGGAAAGAATGGGACATGGAACCGTACATCAGCTTGTATATGTTGAAAATAGATCTATTACCACCTGTAATAAGATCTTCTATAACAATATAATAATGGCTATAAATGAAAAACTGTGTTGTGATGTATTTTATTTAGATTTAACTTCAGCATTTGACGTGGTCATGCACAAAACACTGATCAATAAATTACAACTATGTATTGATTTGCTCTTGATAAGATGGTTAGCTGCATGGTTTACAAATAGGACATGGCAAGTATCATACAGCGATTGGGCAGGTGAAATTCTTGGTTACATTCAGGGTGTCCCACACAGCTTTGTCGTAGGCCTTTACTTGTTTAAATTATATATTTCAGACCTATCATTTTCATCTTAGGTGTTCTACAGTCTGTATGCAGGTGACCTAAAATGGGTAAACTCATTACGTGTTACAGATAAAGCATGTCTGTAAAAGAACTTGACTAAATGGACCATTTGGGCACAGGAGAATAATATGGTGATAAATACATCAAAAACTGAGCGTATGAGATTTGGGAGATATAAACTGAAACGTGAATATTTAATACAATGTTTAGTGATTAAAACTTTAGATTCATTTAAGGACCTGATTATATAGGTAGATTCAGCTTTGTGTTTTTCTAATCATATCAACCAATTTGTTAATGATAGTTATAGAAATATTGGTTGTATAAAAAGATTTATAAAGTCTTGGAAATCTGAAATGATGAAGTCATTATTGTTTGTTAATTACATTAGATCCAATCTTGAGTATGGAACAACAATATGGAAACCTTCTAAGAAAACAAGTAGGAGTAAACTGGAAAAAGTACAGCAGACTAAGAGCATCCATTGATGTGAAAATGTATGTTATTACGAAAGACTAATATCTAAATTTGTACAGTGTCTATTCTATTTATTTAAGAAGAGATCTTATTCAGGTATATAGGGCATTTAGAAACAACTATCTCTGGGAATGTTTGGGGTTATCAAAAAGTATGTTTGAGGTTATTAAAAGTAGTAGAGAATCAGCAGGCAATCTGTGTAGAAGATTCTATAGGATTAAAAAGTGTACTAATTGGCTCTCTGAGAGAGCAGCTGATGCATGGAACAGACTGCCAAACTACATTAAAGCAGGCACTAGTTTAGATATTTTAAGAACAGTATGGGCACTTATTATGGAAGCAACTGTTTTGTTATATTGGCTGGCTAGAACAACATTAATGCCTTGCTTGAAATATTTTATGTATGTATTTTACTGGCATGTGATCACCTCTGTACATTCTGGTTTTGTCTTCTTCCCTGCAGGGATTTCAGCATCTGACATTGCACAGCCTCTAAATGTCTTTTGTCTCCTCTCCTGTGTCTAAGTTTGCTCTTGAAACTCATATTGTTGTTTGTTTAGCTGTCTGTCATACCTTTGTTTAAACATTTGAACATCCTCCATTTTGTATACCCTGAGCCATACCGTTTCTTTTTCTGCTTCCAGAATTCCAGAATTGCTGGATATTTCAACCATGCAGCTGTTCCATTTATTTTTAATACATTCCATGCCACGAGCATAACTTTTCTTCTCTTAAAGATTGTGTCTGAGTAATCCTTGAGCAGCTGTATGAACATCCCAGCAAATGGGATAACCTTAAGTCTTTTTCTTGCCTTATTATTTCATTATTTACAGCAAAGGAGTGGAAGCATGCCAAAACATGCCTGGATCTGCTTTCTGCTGCTGCTTGCTGCCATTTCACTCTGTGTATCCTCTTTATTCATGTTTCCTGATTTCCTAGTATCACAGATCTCTTGTACATTGGCTGCATTACAATTTGCTTTAGTTCACTGTTACACACTCTTTCTTGTCTCTTTCTTGAGAAATTTTCAAGATTGTTCTTTTCAGCCTGTCTTCATTGTCTTTTAGTTCCTGAAATCTGTGAATTTGATCCTGCAGAACAGCTTTTATTGCCACTTTATCTTCCTCAGATCATGCAACTTCGTCTTCCCAGTTCTGTTTGTTGCTGTTTTATTGTTTCAAGGAACTCACATCTTGGCCTGCTTTGATTACCTTTTTAAACAACATGCACAGTTGCTTCTCCTTGTTTATAGATTTAAAGGCAGCCATTCATGCTTTTGTTCCTGCTCACTCATCTTTTCTTCTGGGTTGCTTTTTCTCCATAGAAACAGTTTTTATCCAAATTTCTGCAGGCCCTGTCCAGAGTTTTGGGTTTAGGCAACCATCTTGGCTGCTCTCTCTAGCGCTTTCTCCCCTCTTTTCTGATTATTTCAGTATTTTTATTCCTTTAGCATAATGTTCTCCCTCAGACTGGTATAGCTTGAGGACTAGAGTCTGTCACAAACATTGTTCTGAACACATTTGCCATACCAGATCTAGAGAAAGTAATTCTTATGTTAAATACTCACTTTATTCAGTTATAGTATATGCTGAAGTATGTAGAGTCCTTAGAAAGTTCTGGATTGAGGTAACAGCTCAGCATCTATATTCTGCTAACAGCAGATCTGGGGATCTCCCCCTATATTTCAGCCACAGTACTGCAGGCATTACCAGGCCATAACTAGGGTGGGACAAAGGGGGCAGCTGCTCCAAGCATACAGTACTGGCATTAATTTATGAATTCCTTAAACTGTATTTATAGCTCAGCCAAAATGCTGAAGCACTTAGGATGGTATGGGTAGGTGTGTATGTGTGCAGTAGTAACTATAGCAAGATACATTTGCAGGAGTGCTCTTCAAGTTTGAGAAGGTCACTTTTTTTCCTCAAATTTTATTTATTTATTTATTTATTTATTTATTTTTTGCTCCTCAACTTTGAGTTGAAGAGAAGGTTCAATATCAGACCAATCCATGTGACTAGAAAACAATTATTCATTGCAGATGTGTTATCCAGAAATTCTATATGTGATCAACCATTATCTAATACCAGAGATGACATTGTAGCCTATGTGCTGACCATAATAATGACTAGGCCAGTAGCTACTAAAGGACATGCTTATGTAAGCTACCCAAAATGATTGAGAGTTGCAAGCTATTATCTAACATACAAAATGGATGGCCAGATTGCTGGACACAAAGCAAACAGTTGATGCAAATGTGCTACACAGTCAGAGTACAGATATCAGAGCATAATGGTTTGTTGTTATATTAAGACAGAAACATAGTACTCTCATCTCAGAAAACAGAAGTGTTTGATCAACTACACAAAGTTCATTAGGGTCTTGATGAATGTCATAAAAGACCAAAAAATGTTAGTATGGTGGTCAAACATCAACAAAGACATTATTAATCTAATGCAAAGTGTCAATTTTGCATTGTATATAAACCATCTCAGAAAAGGGAGCCATCAATGCCAAGGTCCATGGAAAAAGATAGTTGCTGAGTCATGTAGCTCTGTGAAGGCAAACAAATACCTCATAGTTGTTGACTCTTACTTTTATAACATAGAAATAATTTACTAACGATGACCCCCAAACAAATAATAGCCAGGTTCAAGACAATGCTCACAAGCTATGGTTTATATGCTGACTAGTTACAGACAATGGGACACAATTTATGTCAACTGAGTTCCAACAGTTCATTACTGACTACGACTTCACCTATACTATGTCAAGTCCTAACTACATGGAATCAAGAAATGAAGATGGGACAGGTTAACAAACTGCTTAAAAATATATGCTAATGGGAATAGGCACATGCGCAGCCCTCTGCCCGATTCCAAAAGGTAAATCAGGTTTTCACACCAATTCACTTTGGATTTCTACATTGGAAAAAGTCACAAATGTACAACCTAGAAGCAACAGAGTTGCCCACTGAAGTCAATGAACTGTTTGGGTGAAACGGCAGCTCCACCTGTATGAGGGACTTGGTACTGCTGGCAGTACTTGCTACCAGATTGCCCACAGTAGCAAATTTCACATATACGAGGAGCTATTCAACTTCACTGTGGCAGCCATGGAAAGGCTGTAGACCACAATCATACACAAGTCAGTGGTATGCTAGTCATCCTTGAAACTCAGTGGGGACAGCTTGCACAGTCAATAAAGTTAAAAGTAGAGCCAGTTCTCTGGAGTTAGTGTCACTGCCTGCCTATCCCAATCCATGCATGAGGTGCATGCATGCACGAATGATGGCTGTGTTACTTGTCATGCATGCATTCTACTATCATCATGCAAATGGCACTGCTGTTCAGTACTACCTATATGGTGGTGCTGCTGTGCAGGATGGCCTCATGGCATTGCAGATCCACTTACAAAACAGCACTGGCATTTCAGGCAAGCCTGCCTGCAGAAGCACAGCTGCCATAGAGTAGGATCTCCACTACCAGGCAACTTTTGGCAGACTGAGCAGGTCCTCTGAGTTCTTTGGTTCATAGGCTCATATGTGTGTATAGGCTAACAACCACTGGGACCTTTTTAAGATATGCAATGCATCCAAAATCTATGACAAGTTCTGGTACCCTTGGTATTGTAAGTTGGGGCTTGGGAGAGTAAACATTTTACAAGCAGCTGTCTGGGAAATAAACCATTTACAGGCTGCCTGTGCCCATTAGATATAGGTGCCAAACCAGGGGTGAATTTCCAGCTCCCCATCCAGTTGTCAAAGTTATAGTTGAATTGAGTTATGGAGGAACTCTCCTTCACATGGATGAGGAGCCTTTTCTAGAGAAAGAGTACTGTCTGGGATATATACCCATCTCTCCAACAGCTCCTATTTAAATCACAGGGGAGGTTTTACGTCTTTAGAAGGGGTAATTCTAGTGCTGTTTGTTTTGTGGATATGCAGAAGGTCCTTCATAATGGGGTCTGAATATGTATTGAATGCCAGGCATAGATCACTCCTCAACAGCCTGTAGGAGACAGAATACAATGATAGGGCTTTGAGGTTGTCTGCATAGGACATGTTATTTATCCCCTGTATTCTTTTAGTTAGGAACCTCTGTGGATGTTCCATTTGTTAGATGTGCCTGGTTTAGGTACATAACAAATGGGGAATTATACTCAGTTATAGGTCTGATGATTACCAGATACAGTGAAACAATAACCTCCTTGGACATAGATGCCATACCTTTGTTTATAAGTTGCACAACATAGAAAAATTTCCTCACATCCATATACATATGATGGTGAAAGGCTAGATTACTGTCTTTGTGTATCTCCAAGTCTCTGACCACTGGCTTATCAGTATGGTAGTTACCAGGAGTGGCTGACTACAAAGGTTACTAGTATGCATTTATTGGCATTTCATTTTAGTCCATGGCTCTGACACTAGTTAGTTGTCTGTGTCAGCCGTTCTTGATGAATATTAGTGTCAGTAGGGGGATTATATGACTGCTTCTCATTTGCAATTGTCTGCAAATCTGGTCAGCCAGAAGTCCTTCACATTGGCCTTGACTTTAAACAAATAGATGCCAAAAGGGGACGATCCAATGACCAATTCCTAAGGGATTCCACTGGTGATTAGCATCTTTGTAGAGGTGGACTCCCCAATTCTAACTTCCTGGGTCCTGACTGTGATCTAGGTAATTATCCACTGTGTGACATAAGGGTTTATACTTAACCTCTTGAGTTTGTCAACAATACCCAAGTGGAGTATTGTGTCAAATGCCTTAGCCAGGTCAAGGTATGCAGTCTGAATCATTTTTCTGTTTTGCTCTCATCCATTGTTTTGGTGACCTTATCAAAGAAGTCCACCAGGCTGAGAAGGCATGACCTGCCTCTGATGAAACCAGACTGGCTTGGGTCCAGTGTCTGTAGGTTTCCTATGTCATTATTGATCATTTACATGATAATTCATTCCATGGACTTGCATATGAAACTACTGAGATTTAAGGATCTGTAGTTTTCAGGGTCCATAGATGGATTGCCTTTGTGCAGTTGAATGATGGTTGCCATTCTCCATTCATGAGGTGTGAAGCCCATTTGGAGGATATCATTAAACAGTGATTGCAGAGAACCTGACAGCTTATGTTGTATGTTATTTGGAAGGTAGCCTGAGGTGTTGTCAAGGCCCATCAATGCAATGTTCTTGGCCTTAGAATGTGCATTTAGGACCTACTCCCTAATGATAGTTGGGGGAGTTAAATTCAATGGTATTTCCTGAGGGGATGCTGTGGAGGAGAGAGGGATAATGTTAGAGCTGAATTTGTCAGCCAGTAGGTTTGCTATATCTTCTGGCTCAATGTTGGTGACCTCATTAACAATGAGCTCTGCACAGAATGTTGTATTGCCTTTGAGGTTGCAGATATAACTAAAGAATACCTTGTGGCTGTCCTTGGCCTGGGAAACCAGATTTACCTGAAATATGGCTTTGGTAGACTTTATTTGTCCTCTGAGTTGTTTGTTTAGTTTGATGAGAGTGCTTGTATCCTTTTATTTTTGCCATGGTTTTCTTCCTTCTGTTATACAGCCTATTCATCTTGTGATTCCACCCAGGTGGCTTGTTTTTCAAGTTAGTTCTATACTTATTCCTGGTTGGTATAGCTATCTCTATGCAGCCATTAACACACTTGCAGAGGTTTCGGTGAACAGTTCTGCATAGGCAGCAGTGTTCTTGGGGTTTGGAATGGGACTTCAAATTTTTGCCAGATTATCACTTAATAGTAAGTTAGATTTAAAATAGTTACTGAATGTCCCAGAATTATTTGGGTTTCTGAGTTTTATTTTTACTTCAAAGTTGACTGTTTTGTGATCTTGACATTACTATCGAGGACACTACACTAGGGGCTATGCAGTACTCTCCTATATTAGTGTGGACCAAATCCAGTACGTTTGTGCCCCTGTTCAGTGTATTGATAATTTAATCCAGAGAGTCTGTGTTTACAAACTCTAATAATCGCTTTACCTGCACATTTGGTGTCTTATATGATTCCCAGTTAATAGTTGGGTAGTTAAAGTCACCCATGTTAGGTTGGATGGTGAGTAGCCAATAAGATAAAATATGTGTTTTGGGTTTCCTGGGTCATAGAGGAGGAACCATACCTTGCAAGTAAGTGGGATTTTGGCTGTGGTAATTTGAATGTGGGGAATCTGAAGTGCATTGTCCTGTTTTATCAGCCTTAAGGTATATTTATTTTTGATGCAAATCAAGACACCACCAAACATTAGGAACTGGTTACATCTAATGGAATCGACCACACGACAGTTCCAGATAATCGCACATGGTTTATTAATATCCGACACAATTTAAGACCAATAATACAATTTAAAAATAAGTATTAAGTGCTATCATCCTGCAATCCAGGACTTCATCAGAATACAATTCAAAGCCATTACTACTAGATTTAAATAGCCACTACCCATTGACTACTGGCTGGTGAATTAAATGCCTAAGCCACTTAAAAAAGCCTTCACAGATTTACAGCTTACACTATTGAGCATAATATAAATAAATAAAAACTTAGAATAAGCACCAGATAAAAAATGTGGAAAATAATTGTCCCCTTTGGACCTTGCTTAAAAAAATACAAATATTCTTAAAAACTTAAATTGTGTTCCTAAATTTGATTTTCAAGACACCACCACCACCATTAGTCCCTGCCTGTCTGGTAGCTGGTCTAACTGTGTGGAAGGACTGTAATCTTGCACTGCTGGGGTGCTTTCCATGTCTTTAAATCATGTGTCAGTGACCGCACAGACATCAGTATTCTCCACATTCTCTAGGGTAAGAAGAGTTTGGAGGGAGTGGAGCTTCTTGTTTAGACTCCGAGCATTGACAGTAACACCTTTAGATTTTCTTGATTTTGATTTGCTACTTATAAAGGCTGCAAGGTTAGCATTGCCTGAAAATGGCACTACGGGGATGACAATGCATGGCACTAAGGGGATACAATGATATAACACTGATGAAGGCTTTAATAGCTGAAACCGGTATGTGGAAATAAAATCGTTCTTTTCAGCAATTGTGTGCTGGCTCTCGTGTTTATTTGGATGACAATGCTTTGTCCAATATTTAAAAGCCTAGAGAGGGGGGTGCAGACCATCCCTTGCAAAGTCGAGTGGCCTGTTGATCATCTCTTTCCATGCTGACAAATACTACACCCCCATAGTATGACACCAGAATACAAAGCAAACCACAGGAAGGCTTGCACTATGCTAGGAAGAGGTAATAAGCTTCATTATAATAAAATGTCTCAGCATCTCATCACCTGCTCCTACCATAGGGGATCCCAGATGTTAGTATCTTAGTACTGCCATTTACTGATCTCAGTGCACCCTGCCCCCTGGATAATGTCATTCCAGAAGGTATGAACTTCAGGTTTGAAATAGTGTGGCAAGATGACTGAGGTCACCACTACACTATCCCAAACCTTTTGGAAACTGGCTGTAAGTGTTCAGGAATTTAATGATTAGAATTAAATACCATCTCTATCTCATATATAATAACTATAACTCCCCTGCTTCACAGATCATCATATAAGGAGTTACATGGAAAAAATGAATGGTGCTGTCAATGGACAATTCATTTACGGCATTTAAGTCAGGTACTGGATATAATAGTTTTGAAAAAGAAACATAAATCAGCTTTGTTATGCACTAGAAATGTTGAATTCTATTCACTTTTTATTTGCCATTTCAAATAGATTTTTTTACTTAGGTAAATTTAGCAAAATGGCCATGTTTATTATTTTTATGTATTTATTTATTTGACATTTGTTTAATGGAAAGTCAGACTGAGATAATGAGATAATATCCAATTTTCAGCAGAAGCCTGTGAAGGGAACTCCACATAATATGGTTACAGTTTAATAAAGTTATTACAAAACCTAAAACAGGAGAATTACATTGGATCATAGGATCATAGGAGGATAGTAGGCTAATGGCTTTGAAGCCCTTACCAGCTAGCCAAGAGTTTATCCCAAAAAAATAACCTCAGTCAGCACCTGTCACCCCTGTCAATGAGGGACAAAAGTGGAACCCTGGGATAAATTTGTGGTTTCCTATCCACTCATCAAGGTTGCGCTTGAAGAGGGTCAGTGAGGTATTATGTTTGACATGTATGGGAAGTCTATTTCAGAGAAGGGGCAGCCTCTGGGAGACAAATCTGTCTTTCCAGCAGGTTTTGTTGATGTCACATATTAGATTTAGGTCTATCGAGTAGGTAATGCGTGAGGAGTTAGACCTACAGATATGGAGCATCTCTAGTAGAGCAGGGTCCAATATTGCTTTGTAGGTGAGACATAGATCACCTCTGAGAAATCTATGATACCGAGTAGAGTGATAGTGATTTGAGACTGCCCATATAGGACAGATGCTGGAGGCCATGGATTCTCTTTGGGATGTATTTCTGTGGCCTTTCCAGTTGGTGCAGGTATTTGGAGAGGTACATACCAAACGGGGCATTATACTCAATTATAGGCCTAATGAGGGAGGAGAACAGAGAGGTAATAACCTCATTTTTTCTGGATGCAATCCCTTTACTTATGAGATGAACCAAGTAAAGGGCTTTTCTGACCACTGCTGCCACATGATGGTTGAATGTGAGATTGTTGTCAACCTGAGTACCCCAGTCTCATCACAGGTTGTGTGCTTAGGGGTTCCCATTGATGTGATAATCAGTAGGGGCTGTGTTTTTGCTGAATGGAATGATAATACATTTTTTAGCTTTTAACTTAAGGCCATAACTTTGGCACCAGTTATTTGTAGCTGTGAGACCCTCTTACAGTATGTTACCATCATTTGGGGAGTCAGTGACAGCACCCAACTTACAGTCATCCGTAAACTTGGTCATCCACAGGCCCTTTGTCTTTGCCTGGACCTCTGAGAAGTAGATGTCAAACAGTAGGGGTCTCAGGACAGATCCCTGGGGAACACTAGTAGTAACAGGTCTGCTGCCAGAGGTGGTGGCACCTGTTTTGACCTTGTGAGTCCTATTGTATAGCCAGTTGACCACCCACCTGATGAGATAGGGATTTACATCAAGTTGTGTTAGCTTTTTGATGATGCCCAAGTGGGGGATTGTGTCAAAGGCCTTAGCCAAGTCAAGATACGCTGTATGTACTGACTTTCCCTCATCCAGGGCCTTGGTGACAGTCTCAAAGAAGTCAACCAGGTTCAATAGGCAAGCCCTGCCCCTGATGAATCCGAATTGAGTAGGGTCAAGTGCTTGGAGATTGCCTATGTCCTTGTTTGTGAAATCCATAATAATACACTCCATGGCTTTACAGATCAGACTTGTCAAGCTAATGGGGCGATAGTTTCCCAGGTTAGTAGTGGCACCACCTTTGTGCAAGAAGATGACAATGGCACTTCTCCACTCTTCTGGAATGAAGCCTGTAATTAAGCTGTGGTTAAATAGGGTGCTCAGTAGTGAAACTAGTTCATGCTGGAGATGGTGCAGAATACAGCCTGGGATGCTATCAGATCCCATGAAAGCTGTGTTCTTTGCCTGGGATAGGGCCTTTAACACTTGATCTACAGAGACATGAGGTGTAGGACAAGAATCAGGGATGTTGAATGGGCCTTTGGGGGAGGATGGCAGGTTGGCTAAGTCAAAAAGATCAGTGTAAGTGGTATTATAAAGTACTAATTTGGAACAAACCTGGGCTTTGCCATGGAGGTTCCTGATGTAACTGAAAAAGGACTTGTGGTTTCCCTTTGTTTCGGTGGCTAGTTTCAACTCATAATTGGCTTTGGAAGTTTTCACCAGTGATCTAATTTGCTTGCTGAGGCTGAGGAGGGAGTTTTTCCAATTTGGAATTTGTTCCTTTTTACCCTTGGGCAACAGTGTCTTCCTTTTGTTGTAAAGCCTGTTGATAGAGGACGTCCACCAGACAGGTTTGTGCTTCCTTGAGAAGCAGGTTTTAGTTCTGTTGGGTATGGCTGAGGCCATGCAGTTGTACAGGTGCTTGTACACTGCAATGACATACTGTTCAGCATATTTGTCTGCATCTTCTGAGGGCAATGGTGTGAAGCTACTGGTACATAAAAACTAAGTAAAAATTCAACTTCACTTCATACATAATGAACCTACATATACACGGTGCAAATATCAGGACAAATGGATGTGGGAGGAAACCGAGCACCGGAGAAAACCCCACACACACAGGGAGAGCACGCAGACTCCACAGAAGGCACCCCAGCCCCGAGGATCGAAACGGCTGCCCCAAATATCAGGACAAATATAACATGTTGAAAAAGAACATTGTCAATAGATAAAATAATCATAGTTATAGTTCATAGAGATGACACACTGAGTACACTCTTTGGAACAGAGATGACTAGATAACATGGACAGGGCAAAATTATATTTGTCCTTTATCTAAGAAATAGATTGGCTATATTTGAAGAGAAGAAATTAATAAAAAGTATGGTGGGGACAGAAGGAGGGAGGGAGAGACTAACTTACGCTGGAGTAGTTGAGGAACAGAGCCAAGTCTTATTTAGGTAGCCTTTCAGTAGTTGTTTGAAGCTGAAGAGGTTAGAGGTAGATCTAATTTGCAGATGGATATAATTTCATTTTGTGGCAATAGAGTACAAATAGAGACTTTGGCCAGAGGATTTATGGGTTTTATATATGCTGATAAGATGTTGTTCAAGAGATCATAGTAGTCTATTAGGGTGATAGGAATGGAGAATAGAAGTAAAACCAGAGCGGTTTTTGGCTTTGTGCATAATGCTGTGTATGGAGATAAGCTGTATGTAATCTAAGTGCGGCAGTTCATGCCAGTTCAAAATCTTAAGGGCAGTACAGTAGCAGCTGCAGTGTTGTTTGTTGGTGGCAAATTCTGCAACCTTATTATAGTATGCCTCCAGCTTATTTTTAACTGATGGGAAAAGGTAACCAGTGGCAGAAGTGGTTTTGTTGATGTAGAGCATTTCTATTTTTTTTAATTCTTGTTTATGTTATTTTGAATGCACAGGTCAAATTTATGGTTATCATAACCTGTTATTCAAGAATATTTGTTTGGGAAACTATCTCAAATTCAGTTTTGTTTAGTGAAAATTCACTTTATTGGGTAAGTGTGGTTTGGGGAAAAACAGCAGTAACTTTATTTTTATATGGTTGAGTAGTAGTTGGGCATTATGGGGTCATTTCTCCAATTGAAGAAAAAGCTTCTTGTATGATATGGCAGAGTTGAACAGGTTATTAGATGCACATATATGGGTGGAATCATCAGGATATTGGGAGAGGCTGGATTTATGTAGGTACTGAGGTTATTGATAAATATATTAAAAAGGAAGGAACCAAGAGCCACTGGGTACACCAATGGAGACTTGCAGGTAGGAAAGAGAGTATTCTGCCATTTTACAGAATGGGGCTTGTCAGATAAATAGCTATTGAACCACAGTAAAGAAGAAGGGGATAATCCAAACTGAGATGTTTGTACATAGGGTTAAGGTGAAAAACTGTATAAAAAGCTTTTGACAGTTCAAGGAATAAGGAGGAAGCAAGTGTGCTCTGAGTTCTCGTATTTGTTTATGGTGTCAGTGAATGAAAGAAGGGCAGTAGTTGCACTGTGTATTTGGCAGAAGCCATGCTGAGTGGATGTTAAGAACTGTTTTTGTAGAACATAGTGGAGGAGCTGCTTTTGAATGCATCTTTCATGATTTTTTAAGACGTGATAATATTGCAATGGGCCAAACGTTAGAGACATCAGCCAAGATGTCATCTTTATGAATAGGGATAATATAGGATTTTTTTCCATTGTGAAGGCACATAGGATTCAGCTACTAAATTATTGATAAGAGACTAGGCATACTATGGCATCGGCAGCCATCTTTAGCTATTCCAGTGTGAGGTTGCCAGCTGCAATGAAGCAAGACATTTAAGTAGAAGGCTTTTATCATTAATGTGATGATAGGTCCTAAGTGGAAGTTGCTAGCAATGGATTTAGAGGGTGAATTAGGTTCATATTAGGATGCTTGGAGGAATGGGATAAAGGCAGTTATAGTGTGAATGATGTATGGAGACTATTGGTTTTAGGCTAATGTGTTGCTTGTTGAATTATTAGAATTGGATGTTATTGTGGGGGTGATAGAAGCACTGGATGTGGTGAAGAGTTTTTATTTAGGGAGGCAATGTTTTCTATGAGGCAGGTATTGAATGAAGTAGCAATTTCTAGTGGAAAGCTATTATGAGAAGAGTTGGGTTAGTTATTTGAGCCCGAATGCAACAGGTTATGCATTTATGTCCAGAATTTTTGGGGTCATGTTTTGTGTTGAAGTTGTAGATGGATATAGTAATGTCTATTTTTATCTAAGTTAACTTGTGTTTTACTCCACTTGCACAATTCTGTATAAAGTTGCAGGTTGCAGGGACTTTTAAGATTAAGCCATTCTTTCCAGACTTTGTCAATGTCAAACACTGCAGTTTCTGTCTGGATAGTGAGCCATGGTGAGTGATCAAATTTCACTCTTTTTTTGCTAAGTGGGACATAGTTGTTTGGTGTATTTAAGAGTACGGTATTAAAATTGACTGCTTTATTGAGTGAAAGAGATTTAGGACAGATCAATTAAAGGCTTGTAATGTATTAATAAAGGAGTTTTTATTGAATTTAGAAAGGTTTCAGGAAGGTTGGTGAGTGTTAGATTAATGGGTGGTATTTCTATGGGTATAGGCTGGAAGGTGGTCACTGAGTTTGGATAAGTTCCAGAGGTTATACATTTACTAGGGTAAGAGACCAGTATGCAATCTAGATTTGCACTTTTACTGTTGTATTATTAAATCTAGTGTGTGTTTTGAAAAGTTGTGTGAAGCCATAAATGTTTATACTAGCTGAAGAAAAGTCTGACATAAGGTTTTGCCAGTCAATATTTACATCTCCTGGTATGAACAACAACAACAACATACTATTAGTTGTCCAGGAGAAGATTTCTTCTAAAGTTGGTATATTATTTCCACATGAGATATAGACTGTAACAAAACATAATTTTATTATTATTATTAGTAGTAAGCTTTAGCAGTGATACAAGTATTTTGACATTCTGGATTTTTGGGATGTTTTGTGAATAGGGAGAGAAACTGTATGAACTTGGATAAATTAAGGCTACTCCACCTGCTTTTTCATGGGGCCTATTAACTCTGATAAGTTTCTAGCCTGGAGGGAGTAGATCAAAATAATTAATGTTAGGCTTAAGCCAGGTATCTGTGCAAGGATATCAGGGTTATACTGATATCCAGGCATAATCAAATTCTATGGAAGATGACAGTGACAATATTAATTTTTTTTTGGAAGATCAATTTGTGAATGTCGGGGTGAGGAGTTTAAAGTGCTAGTTTTATTAGCCTGGATAGGTGGTGGTTTAAAGAGGACCATATAGCAGCACTATTTAGATCAATTAGGGAGTTGTTGGGGCCTGAGTTGGGCTGAAAATTAACATGATGTGGGATTTTTGAGAGATAGTGTATTGATTTAGAGTGGACATATGTGAGTTTTATTTTTTTAGTATAGTGGTATAAGTGAAGTATTTTGTTCTTAAAATAAAGACAAGGTAAGAGATTAAAAAGGGAGAAAGATACATTGGTATAGCTAATCCTGATTGGGATGAGAGTCTGTATGTGGTTATTACTGACATGGTTATGTTGCTGCAGGTGGGTAGAGTGAGGGGTCCTGTGACAGGCTGGATTCTGAATAGGGAGGGGTAGGGCCAGTATAAAGAAAGTGATGTTGGGGTGGATGGGAATGGGGTAGGGGAAGAGGGGGTCAAATTGAGTGCAGCGAGGTGAAGTAGAGCAGGATAAAACTGAGTCCGGTAGTAAGTAAATCAGTCAGGATCAGCAAAAAGCAATAAAGATGTCTTAATAAGCTGAGACACAGCAATAACAGTGGTAGTGTTAAAAACTTAACTGCAAAAAGATGGACGTATTAATGTGAAAAACGGGAAATATAGTCTGAGCAGGAGATAGAAAAGAACAGTGAATCAAATAGCAGTATGAGGGTGTTAAAGGCGATAGAACTAGGCCAGCCCAGATTGGAGAAAGTAGACAAGGAAAAGTCAGATCAATGATATCATGTGTCACTTAGTCTATAGCAGAGGTTTCTACAAAGTCATTTCCTCTTTGTAGATGTTCAGTTGAACCAACAACCAAAATGAATGAAAAAAATATTCAGTCCAAATCCTTGCATTATGTTCCAGCATACCCCATAATGATTATCAGCTCTTTCAGTGCATCTCCCTGCAGCAAAGTGCTTACTGGCAGGGGTTTTAACATTAAGAACCATTCTCAAAGATGTAAAAGTAACTTACTGAGTCCTGTTCCAAAATCTTGGCATATTGAGAGTGGGATGGTGGAAGATGTCTGCTCTTACTACATTAAATTATACAGTCCACTTGCCCTCAATATGACAAACAGAGTTTGCCCAAATTCAGTACCTCATAATGTAGTCTCACTACACACAGAAGAGATAAATTCCAAAACAGATTATGATTTTGAATTTCATTACCTTTTACTGCTCATAGTAGCCCTGAACCTACCAAAAGAAACCAGGAGGATCGCTGAGTCTGGCTGAAGTTCACTGACACAGCAACTCTGCAAGTGATATTGTGTTTATTGGGACCTGACTGGTAAAGGGAGGCCAGACTATGGTTTGGAATAAGCATCTTCATTGGTCTTTTTGAATTTTGTGAGAGTTTTTTTTTTCAAGTTTTACCTTCTGGCATTTAGGCCCTGAATCTCAGCAGGTTTCTGCTTGTTTGTACAGAGTTGAACTGAAGTGGGCTATCAGACATAACTCTGAGCTGAAATACCAGATAACTAGAGGCTTCTGAGCTTCCAAACATAAGTTGCCATTTATACTACTGACTATACGTCTTTATCATCTGCCTCCTATTTTTATACTGTATGTATTTGCTATGTACTAAACTACACTGTTATACTGCAATTGCCTGCTACACTGTGCCTGTAAAATCAAATTTTATTGCTGTTTTCGATGTTAAGCAAACTTTGTTGTTGTTTCCACTGCTTGTTAAGTATTTTACTGGTATTTTTCACTGTTTTAAAGTTATCTGTTCTGCCTTCTCTGGTTTTCTAGCCATGCAGTACTTAATTATCTGAGCTGTTAACTGTTTAAATCATTCTTTAGAGACTCTTGGCTGGTATTCTGATATTTTAAATGTTTTTTTCAGGGTCTCACTGCTATTTTTCTGCTGTGTTAAACATTCTCCAGTGTTTCCTGCTGAAACTAGGGTAGCCAGTAGCTGTAGCATAGTCCAGATCCAGGCATGCTGCTTCTGGAACTGTTAGTAGTGACTTGTTTATTCTGGCCTATCTGCACTTTTGTGAGAGAATTGTGTTGATCAAGACCTGACTTGTAAAATTAGCATCCTCACTGGTCCTTTTGAGTTTTGTTAGAGGTTTTTTTCAAGTTTTATCTTATGGTATTTGGGCTCTGCATCTGATCAGGTTTCTGATAGTTTGTGCATCACACAGCTCTGCACACTGCCTTGCAATTTTGCACCAAAGCCGGAAAGTTAAATTTGACAGATTCTTAAAGCCCAGGCAGAAATATCCATTCACCAAGCTTCTCCATGATAATTTCTGAAAAGCCACCTCTAGTGACAACAGTCTACAACCTAGCGTTATGGACAGTTGGACTACCCTTGTTTCTCCTGCCAACCTTGTTGACTTGGGTCTCTTGAGGCAGTGTAGCAATTGCCTCATGCACACAGACAACTCTCTACTAATAACACAATCTAGTGCAAAGTGCGAGAGATTAATTTACACCAAAAATCTAGAATCCATGCTCTCTCTCTCTCTCTTTCAAAACAGTAATATAGAGAAGGTTGTCAACTCACTCACCACTATATATTCACATAGTATCACTACTCATACACAGACCACTACTCACACACACATAGAAGGTATCAAACATGTAAATCCACATATGAGGAGGTTCTCTCGAAAAACTTACTGAAACACCAGAGACCTCCAAAACACAAGTCTGCTACAGCTAGCAAAGTCTCCACAGCACACATGACACATAGCAAAACAATGTCTCACCCACCAAGCCCATAAGGCATAATAATCAAAACACAAGTTTTCTTATCATTGGAGACTCAATAGTGAGACACACAGATGTCTCACTCACCAGGTTGGACAAGAAGAAAGTCACTGTCAACTGCCTGTCCAGTACCAAGATTTGCAAAATCATGCATGCACACAGGTCTCTCGGCAAAAAGTACTGCTATGACTCTGTCATAGTTCATGTTGGTGTGAATGACCTGAGATGTACCACGCTGGACTATATGAGGAAAGACATGGTCAAGCTCTCTGTGTCCCAGGCAGGTATGTCTCTAGCCTTGAGCAACATACTACCCTCACCTGGAATTATGCCACAGTATAAACAAAAAAATAATTGATTTTAATAATTGGCTTAGTTTTTGGTGTCATTCCAAGGGGATCCAGTTCCTCTCTGCCTGGGAAGCCATTGTCAACAAACCTCACTGCTTTGCCAGAAACGGTTTGCACCTGGCACCACTAGGCTTTTGGCTGCTGGCATACTACCTGTTTTAAGCAAGAGCTTGAAAACAACATTACCAACATGAAATTAACCAATCAGAACAAAATAAGGGTCATGCTACAAAATGATAGGAGTTTAAAACAAAGCTGCACTCCCTCAAAGCACTTTTATCACTTGAAGATGTAGATGTCTGTGCAGTCACAGAAACCTGGTTTAAGGCCTCGGAGAGTACCTCTGTCCTACAAGGTTACAATGCCTTCCACACGTTAAGATCCCAAAATGAACATGTGAAAACCAAAAGAGGTGGTGTTTCAATGTATATTAGAGATAAATTCACCTCCCTTCTAGTTACACCGGACAACTCTGTGGAATTACTCCAGCTCCAGGTTATGGTGGGTAAGACCCCTATTCATGTCCTGGCCAGTTAGATATCCCCCTCCATGGGTCATGACACCCATGAAGCCTACTTGACCAAACTGGAGACAATCCAAATTTTACCAAACACACTGATTTTGGGGGATTTCAATTATCTCACCATCAACTGGGAAACCTACTCTAGCCCAAACTCACTAGAGCAAATGTTCCTTGATTTTGTGAATTCAAATGCCCTGGAGCAAATTGTCCATACTCCAACAAGAGGAACAAGCATTCTAGATCTGGTCCTCACAAACATATCAAACAGGTGCCCTGCTGCAACTGTTGGACCCTCATTATTTCAAACTGACCACAAATCAGTCACCCTCAAACTGTTAGTAACACCAGAACTCACAAAGGGTGAAATCAGACTATAAAACTTTGCCAAGGCAAACTATACCCTCTTAAGTGAAGGTATAAATGCATTCCAAGCCCTACCCCAAGCTGAAAATGGAAACTATGCTGAAGCGTACACTAAGGCCCTGTACAATTGCTTGTATAAGTGCATAAACTCAGCCATACTAGATAGAATCAAAGCCAGAGCCCCAAGTAAAATCAAGCTGCCATGGTAGACTTCCAACATCAACAAATTCTACAATAAATGCAAAACGTTGCTGTCCAAGAAAACAAAGACAATGATTCCACAATGGAAAAGCACCCTGGTCAGCCTTAACAGGCAAATAGGACAACTTGTCAAAACCTCCAAGAGCTCCTCCGAGAAAAACCTAGCAAATATTGCCAAGGATAACCATAAGGCCTTTTACAGCTACAGTTGATGTAAAAAGTGTACACACCCCTGTTAAAATGCCAGTTTTTTGTGATATAAAAAAATTAGACCAGAATGAATAATTTCAAAACTTTTCCCACCTTTAATGTGACCTATAACCCGTACAATTTAATTTAAAAACAAATCTGTTAGGGGAAAAATATAAAAAATAAAAAAATGTACAATAAGTTAGTTGCATAAGTGTGCACACCCTTAAACTAATACTTTGTTGAAGCACCTTTTGATTTAATTACAGCATTCAGTCTTCTTGGGTAGGAGTCTATCAGCATGGTACATCTTGACTTGGAAAAATGTGCCCACTCTTCCTTGCAAAAGCGCTCCAAATCTGTCAGATTGCAAGGGCATCTTTTGTGCACAGCCCTCTTCAGGTCACCCCACATATTTCGTATTGCATTTAGGTCTGGGCTCTTGCGGGGCCACTCCAAAACTTTAATTTCCTACTGGTGAAGCCATTCTTTTGTTGATTTCGATGTATGCATGGGGGTCATTGTCATGTTGAAAGGTGAAATTCCTCTTCATCTTCAGCTTTCTAGCAGACACCTGAAGGTTTTGGTCCAAATGTGACTGGTATTTGAAACTGTTCATAATTCCCTCCACCTTGACTAAAGCCCCAGTTCCACTTCACTGTGGGGATGGTGTTCTTTTGGTGATGCAAAGTGTTGTTTTTGTGCTAATTGTACCTTTTGGGATTGTGGCCAAAAAGTTCAACCTTGGTCTCATAAGGCCATAACACATTTTCCACATGTTTTGGGAGACTTGATGTATTGTTTTGCAAATTTTAGCCAGGCCTGGATGTTTTTCTGTGTAAGAAAATGCTTCAGTCTTGCAACCCTACCCCATAGCCCAGCCCAGAAAAGCCCGTGTTTACGTGGTTCTGTGTTTGTTTAAGCTTCATAGATCCAGTTTTGGCATCCTGCAGACTACAAGAGCAACAAGAAGGAGAAAAGAGATACTCTAAGTGCCTGCATTTTGATTTTTTTCATAATTTGCTGCTCTCTGCATTTGTTTTTTGTTGTTTTTTTTAATTTATCTGCATTTATTTAAACTGTAATTGCCTTCATATTGAAAAATTAATTATCAAGGTTTGCTTGCTATGATGGATCTGAAGTCTTCTTGAGACACTAAGGTCTTGCTGGCTGGATTCTGTTGAAATCAAAGTTTAGTTATAATTGCATTCACAGTCTGTTGCCCACAGATTGCAGAACATACACTGATGCAGCACCAAACTCTGTCACTTTAAAAGCAGTAATTAATAAATAATTTTTTATAACAAACCACATGTACTACTGTTGCAGCTTTAGTTACACTGTACCACTTTACTTCTCGATCAGCATAACAGATAACTTTCCTGTACAAAATACTTCTCCTAACAATTTCATTTGCTATAGTCTCTTTACAGTGGTTTTACATCCTATTTTTCTCCTTGGTATTCTATTTTGATCTTTGTATGAAAACATCTGTTTACTGGTATTTGCAGAAAAGCATGTTTTCATCCTGTAGAGAAATAATGCTGGTATTGTCTTTATCCATTCAAACTCCCTTGCTTAACAGTGTCATATGATAGAAACACGTACAGATTGTTTTCCTGTTGTCCATTCTTTAAGGAAGCAGTTTAGCTTTCTTAATGACAATGTGAAATGCATACATCCTATTTCTACATTTTTGCTAAGTCTGTAAGACGTCAGCTTTCTTGCTGACAGTGTGAAATGCATTCTGTAGGAAAACATGTCCATTAAGCAAATTCCTTAATTTTCAAGCCACAGTCATTTAGTATGGATGCTAATCACATATTGCTAAACTCTATTTCTACATTTAAGCAAGCTTTATTTTATACCTTATTTATTTTGCATATTTGTAACAGAATTACTTTCAACCTTAATACATTGTTGAGCATCCTCTTACAATATTGCTACACATTCAGGTGTGCTAGCTTGCACTTCATTTAAAGTGTTTTGCTACTCTTCTAACTGCTTTTCTGCAAAAACAAAAGTTCTAAGCATGTTTCCCACCTTTCCTGTAACTAGTCTAGTCCAGATACAGATTTGCTATATCCAGGACTGGTTTGTAAGTTTCTGAGTCCCCCAACCTTTCTGTGTTGGAGGGAAGTCCTCTACATTATCAGTGGGAGTGGTAAGCAATAGGTAGCCTATCTACCACAATAAGAGTGGGTTCTGGTCCAGAAATTGTAGTTTATTGGTCATTTGGGCATTTTTTTCATCCCTTTCAGCTTTCTGGATTAAAAGCCCATGTTTGCACACCATGCAGCGGCACTCGGCTGAGGTAAACTATTACCGGTGCCAGAAAGTTTGCTCTTCAATTTTCTCCTTAGACCAAGCTTGTTCTTTTACTTCTTGCACTTCAATTAGCGTAATTGGCTAGCACTTAAATAGGCTTTTGTAGCATTTATTATGGCACACTTATGTGCTATCAGCACTAGCTGTTACTATGCAGTAACAGCACCAGTACTTATTAGTTATGACTACCCCTACTAGTATGATTGTAGGGCAATTTCCCATGGCTTCTCCTGCTAACCTTGTGCACTTGGGCATTCTGAGACAGTGTGGCAACTGTCTAATGTACACAGACAACCCTATCCTCTTACCTTTCAACACTCATGCCTGTGAGAGATGCACTTATATCACCAAAATGGAAGCAATGCACACTCCAAGGCCGGAGTAGCTGGTCAAGAGGAGAAGGTCAGCTCCTATAACTCACTACATAGAACACACAGACTTCCAAAACACTAACCATCACACCAACACATAGAAACACAAACCATCCACCCAACTTCGAGGAGGCTCTCAATAAAAATTTACCTAAACAACAGACACCCCCGAGACAGAAATGCACTCAACCACCACACCAACCCCAGAACACATAGCTCACTACCACAGTGTGCCTCTCAACCCAAGCCCTTAAGGCAAAACACTTTTCCCAATGTACTAATCATAGGAGACTCAATTGTGAGGCACACTGATGTCCCACTCACTAGAGTGAAAAAGGAGAAGGTGACTGTTAGTTGTCTATCACTCAGGTCACTCCACAACAAGTACAAATATGACTCATTGTCCATGTGGGTGTGAATGACCTGAGACATACCTCCCCAGACTACATGAAAAGAGATGTGATGGAACTCTTGGATTATGTGGCCCAGGCAGGTATCACCCTAGCCCTGAGCAGTATTCTACTGTCACTCAGAATGATACCACAGAGCGAGCAGAACATGATTAACTTCAGCAACTGGCTAAGTTTCTGATGTCATTCTAAAGGGATCTAGTATCTGTCTGCCTGGGATGACATAATCGACAGACCACAATGCTTTGCCAGAGACAGCCTGCATCGGTCATCCCTGGGATTCTGAGTAGTGGCTAAGGCTCTTGCCACCCCTATAGTGCCTTTTTAGGCAGTGTTCCAAAGACCAAAATTTCACCATAACAGCTACAAACAAATGCAATCTGAGGGTCATGCTGCTCAATGCTAGAAGTCTAAATTTCAAGATGTACTCACTCTAAGCTCTCCTCAAAATGAAGAATGTCGACATCTGTGCTGTAATGGAGACTTGGTTTAAAGAGGCAGAAAGCACCTCTACGCTCCCAGGCTACAACTCATTCCAAACCTTTTGGACACAGAATGCGTCCAGAAGCTCCAAAGGTGGTGATGACTCCAAATTCTTAAAGGATATGCACACCTCTAGACTGGTAGCACAGCATAATGCATCCGAGATACTTCAGGTACAACTAACATTGGGTAAGACAGCGATACAAGTCATAGGCTGCTACAGAACCCCAAACATGTCCTTAGACTCACACACTAACTTCCTAAGCACCCTGGAATCTATCAAGGTCCATCCCAATACTCTTGAGTGACTTCAACTACCCTTTCATCAACTGGGAAAACTATTCAAGTACCAATGTACAGGCTCAACACTTTCTGGAATTCATCAATTCCAATGCCCTGGACCTGCTCATTCTGACCCCCACTAGAGGAAGCAACATCCTGGACCTAGTTATCACCATCATGGGAGACTGTTGTTCCACACTGATAGTCAGTTCCTGCCTGGCTAAATCTGACCACAAACTGATCATCATGGAAATCTCCATCTCACCTACACCCCCTGCTAAGGTGACCACCCTGAAAAACTTTTCTAAAGCCAACTTTGGACTCCTAAAAGCAGAGGTGGCTAACTTCTGGCATCCATGTCAATAGAAAATAGCTGTATGACTGCCAAATCATACACCAATGCACTGTACGAGCATGTATATAAATGCATGGACCTTGCCATACCAAACAGAACTAAGATGCTCTCCTCCAAAAAAAGGACGCCAATCTGGTGGTCCCAGCCATCAATAAACTCTACAACAGAAGGAAGAAACTGTTGCAGAAAAAAAATTAAGTCACAAGACTGAAAAACCTCCCATATCAGTCTCAACAAAAAGCTGAGATCCTTTATCAAATCCTCTAAAGCCAGCTATGAAGGCAGAATTGCAGCTGACACCAAAAACAACCACAAAGCCTTCTATTATATATCAAAAACCTCAAAGGCAATACCCAGATTTACTGTTATTGCACAATGGCACCTCCTATACTGAGCCAACAGATATAGCCAACATACTGGCTGACAGATTCAGTGCCAACCTGCCCCCCCCCCAACGGCCCTATCACAATTCCAGATGAAAGCCTAGTACCCACCATTTCTGAGGCACAGATAAAAGCTGCATTGTCCAAAGACAAGAATACAGCATCCATGGGAGCTGATAATGTCCTTGGCTGCCTCCTACATGAGTTACAAAATGAACTGGCACCACATCTGTGTGTCCTGTTCAATCACAGCCTTACCTCAGGCTGTGTCCTTAATGAATGGCACACTGCTACAGTCATCCCGCTCTATAAAGGGGGAGCAACTACAGACCCTGTGAACTATTGCCCCATTAGTCTGACAAGTCTGGTATGCAAAGCTATGGAGCACATCATTGTGGACCTGCTTAACAAAGATGTAGGCAATCTCCAAACTCTTGACCCCACACAGTTTATCTTTGTCAAGGGGAGATTCTGCCTGCTGAACCTGGTTGACTTCTTTGAGGCAGTCACCAAGGCTGTGGTTTAGGGTAAGGCAGTGCATACAGCCTACCTTAACCTGGCCAAGACCTGTGATACCATTCCCCACTTGGGTATCATTGATAAACTCACCAAACTAGGCATCAATCCTTACATCACTAGGTGGGTTGCAAATTGGCTCACAGACAGGACCCACAGAGTGAAAGTTGTGGATTCCAAGTCAGACTGTCGATCAGTCATGAGTGGAGTCCCACAGGACTCAGTCCTGGGCCCTCTTCTGTTTGGCATCTACTTCTCAGAAGTCCAACCCAACACAGAAGAACTCTGGCTAACCAAGTTTGCTGATGACTGCAAGCTAGGCGTCATTATCAACTCCCCAAGTGATGCAGACATCCTACAAAAGGGCCTCTCTGAGACCAGTGACTGGTATGGGAACCATGGTCTGAAACTTAATGTCAAAAAATGGGTTATCATCCCCTTTGGAAAAAACTCAGTTCCCACTAATTACCATGTTGATGGGAACCCACTGAACACTCAAGGGGCCATAAGAGATCTGGGCATCCATGTTAACAGCCACCTCACCTTCAACCACCACATTGCCACTGTGGTCAGAAAGTCCTTCTATGTGGCATGTCTTATAGCCAAAGAAAGATGTCAATTTTCCTCAACTCATCCCTCATTAGACCAGTCATCAAATATAACAACCCGTTTGGCATGTACCTGACCAGACACCTACAACAGCTGGAGAGGCCACAAAAGTAACACACAAAAAGAATTCTAGGCCTTAAACACATGTGCTACGTGCTCAGACACAAGAAACTTCAGCTGTTCTCAGTCTCTTTTCATCTACTTAGAGGTGATCTCTGCTTGACTTACAAAGCCATGTCTGACCTAGCCCTACTTGAAATGCTGCACCTAAAGAAATCCCAATCCCCCCCACGCCACATGCTCCAAAGATCACAACCTGATTACCACAATTAAGAGAACATGCTGCAGGGACAGGTTAATTTCCCAAAGACTGCCTATACTCTGGAATAAACTTCCCATTCATGTGAAGCAGAGTACTTCACTGGCCGTCTTCAAGAGAAATCTTAACAAGTGGATGGGTAATAGAAAGTTCACTCCAGGGATCATTCCAGTTGCACTACTGGATATGGGCACTGTGAACTAACATCCGGTGGCACTGTGCCTGGGCAATTTTTTTGGGCTAGGCTTGTAAAGGCTCCAGGGCCATTAGCCTAGTACACACCTATGAACTTATAAAGATATGGAGACTATGGGAGATTGCTGTCACGTATACTATACAGACAGGACCAGTACTTGCCAGAAATTCCTGCAGCTCCTTCAGTGTTGCTGTAGGTCTCTTGACAGCCTCCCTGACCAGTTTTCATCTTGTCTTTTCATCAATTTTGGAGGGACATCCAGTTCTTTGCAACGTCACTGCTGTCCCATACTTTTTCCACTTTTTGATGACTGTCTTCTTTGTGTTCCATGGTATATCCAATGCTGTGGAAATGTTTTTGTACCCTTCTCCTGACTGATACCATTCAACAATTGATCCCTTTGATGCTTTGTAAGCTCTCTGTGAAGCATGGCTTTTGCTGTAGCAGGTAACTGAGTAATGTCAGAAAAATCTGACTAGGTCAGCTGAACTTTATTTGGGGTTATCAGAGTGTCTTTAACTGATGTCAGGTGTGTACTCAAGAAGACTGAATGCTGTAATTAAATCAAAAGGTGCTTCAACCAAGTATTAGTTTAACTGTATCCCCACTTATGCAACCAGCTTATTGTTCTTTTTTATTTTTTTATGTTTTTTTCCTCTAACAGATTTGTTTGTTTTTCAATTGAATTGTACAGGTTATAGGTCACATTAAAGGTGGGAAACGTTTTGAAATGATTTATTGTGGTCTCATTTTTTTTTATATCACAAAAACCTGGCATTTCAACAGGGGTGTGTACACTTTTTATATCCATTGTATGTACGTAATGTAAAGAGTAGGACCTAAGCATGTGCAGAACTGGTGGCCAACGACGGTATCACACACACTGACCCCACAGAGATAGTGAACCTGCTAGCGGATAGCTTTGGCAAAAATTTCACTTCCTTATCCACTCCTAACTTACAACAAACCTTCCCCCAAACTCCCCTCCACCTTACATATCTGAAGAGCAGATCCTCAAAGTCCTTTCCAAGGCAAAGAACATGGCCTTTATGGGACCAGATGGTATCCCAGGCTGTCTTCTAAACAGACTAAAACATTAATTAATTTATTTATTTATTTAACATTTGTTTACTGGGAAAGTCCAAATGGGTCAGGAACCCATTTTCAGTAGAGATCCGGGAAGAAAAGCTCCAAATGATACATGAAAGTTAAGACAATTTACATGAACAAGATAAAAAAACAAGTATTAAAGCACACATTAATAATAATTGTCTATTAAATAAGTACAGAGAGGTAGCTACAATAATAAATACAAAATAAGTACAAAGAGGTAGGTAAAATAATAAAAGGTACTAAATTAAAGTGAAGTGGTAGATTGTAAATTTATATATATATATATATATATATATATATATATATATATATATATATATATATATATATATATGTGTGTGTGTGTGTAAAAATCTACTGCCAATCATTAGCGGACTGGAGTTTTGCTGTGGTGACCCCTAACTGAGAAAGGGGGGGGGCAGAACATTAGATGCAAGTAGATGCTTAGAAGGATGGGAAAGTTACGGGTGTAGAAATATGGAAAGTCTTTTAGTCCAATATGCTAGTGGTTAGTAGATGATATTCCTGTTTTAGGGATAGCAAGGAAAGCCCCTAGAGAGTGAATGGACTTCACCTGTTAAGGAAAGAGCAGGGACAGGTTTGATGACATAGAAAATGTTTTTTTAGGGTGCGTTTGAAGTTGTTAAATCTCTCAATGGTAGTAATGTTTGTTGGCAGAAAGTTCCAGAGCTTGGCGGTGGCATGTGAGTATAGGCACTGTCCAGTTCTTTTGTTTGGAATATAGACTGTTAGGAGTTGTTTGTTTTCAGAGCAGAGGGCTCTTGTAGGTATGCAGGGTTTTAGGAAAGATTTGAGGGCTGAGGAGCTATCAGGTGTATCTATCATTTCATGTGCAGAAGACAGCTGTACTAGGCTTAGGTGTTGTATGACTTCAAGGCAATTTAGTTAATTCAGAGCTAGGCAGTGGTGGGAACGGTAGTGGTAACCTTTGGCAAAGTTGGCAATTTTATAGTAGCAGGATTGGAGCTTGCTTTTAAGACAAGATTGTTTTTTAGGATTTAAAAGTAGCTGGGCTTCTCTCAGCCACGTCTCTATTGAGGTGAAGGTGGCTTGGGTGAACTAGTATCACCACTAAGTACCCTTTTCAGTCATAGCCTAACCACAGGGTTTGTTCCTGTGGAATGGAGAACAGCTACAGTTATTCCCCTCCACAAAGGTTGCCCAGCAACAGAGCCAGGGAATTACAGTCCCCAAAGCCTGTCCAGCCTCATCTGTAAGGCCATGAAATGTATCATTATGGACTTCATAAATAAAGGCATAGCTGACCTCCAAAACCTGAATCTTACCCAATTCGGCTTTGTGAAGGGTAGATCCTGCTTGTTAAATCTGGTGGATTTCTTGGAAACGATGAGGGCAAATCTGTGCACACAGCATACCTTGACCTGGCAAAGGTTTTGACACAATCCCCCATTTAGGCATTACCAATAAACTTAGCAAACTGAATGTAAACCCCTTCTTTGTAAGATGGGTTGCCAACTGGCTCACAAACCAGACACACAGTCTCAAAGCGGGTGACTCCATATCAACCAGCAGACCTGTTACCAGTGGGGTGCCACAGGGGGATCAGAGTTGGGCTCCTTACTGTTTGCTATACACCTCTCAGAAATTCAAGTCAAAACTAAAGGGCTGTAGTTGACAATGTTTGCAGATGACTGCAAACTAGGTACAATCATTGAATCCCCAAATAATGTCAGCATACTCCAGGAGGGTCTCACACAGACCAACAACTGATGCATTAGTCATGGTCTCAAACTGAATGCAAAGAAATGCATCATCCTTCCCTTCAGCACAAACAATATCCCTTCACACTATCACATCAACAACAATAACCTAAGTACCCATGAAGTGGTAAGGGACCTGGGATCATAGGTTGACTACAACCTAACTTCGACCACCATGTGTCTAACATTGTAAGGAAATATTTCACATTGCTCACTTGATTATTAAAGGCATCCCCTCAAGAGCAAAAAAGGTAATAACCCTCCCCCCCATACTCAGCACTTATCTGGCCCATAATTGAGTATAATTCCCCATTCGGTATGTACAGTACTAAGCACCTGCAGCAACTGGAAAGACCTCATTTCTAACAAAGAAGATGAAAGGCTCCAGCATGTGCCTCACATGGACTGACTAAAGTCCCTGTCACTATACTCCATATTGTATGCACTTCTAAGGGGAGAGTTATGCCTGGCCTACAGAACAATCCGAGACCCAAACCTAATGAGCTTACTGCATATCTGTAAATCAAATGAGTCTAAAGTTATCTATTCCAGTGCCTTAAATATGGCCTGTTACTTAAAGTGGACTTGCTGGAGCGACAGAATTATCTCCTAGCAACTGCCATATCTTTGGAACAGACTACCAATTCATGTGAAACAACAAAGCATCTCTATGACACTGTTCAAGAAGAATCTGGATGAGTGGATGGGGGACTATAATTTCTTACCAGCGATAGTGCCCATAACCATCCTGGACATGAGTAGTCATTGCTAAATGCAGTTTTGGGTACTGAATAGCAGAGTTGTAGCCAGAAAATTCCATTTTGTACTCACAAACTCTATTTGCTGTCCCCTCATCCACCTGACATCTGAAAAATGGACACATCTTTAAAAAGTCACACCTCCCAGCAGGTAATAAATGTACACATCATTTCCTGTGGTCCCCTCTAAAACTATTAAAGATAATCCCCAGGATTCAGGAAGCCATTTTTTCCACAAAGAAACAGGGTAGGAGCTCCTGCACGGAAAATGGCTGCCGAGCAATTCAGGATAGTGCCGTTTTCACGTGCACGAGCTACCCTACACTGTTCTAGCACAGAAAAACATGCGGCATGCAAATCACCTCATTTGCTGGTAAAAAAACAAGCAAATTAGGTGATTTAGAGATTCACCAAGCTGCCAGATCTCCATGCTAGAACAGTGTCAGTGCAGAAATGTATTCGGAAAATAACTGATTACATATCTGCAACTGACAAAACAGAGGCATGGCAGCTCGTGAAAAAGCATGTAATGCACATTAGCATGCCAATGGCCAAATGTAAGGCTAGTGGCATTAAAAATTGATTAATTATTATGAAAATAAAACTTTTTTTTGGCCAGTCTCAGTCGTTTAAGCATAGGGCAGCGGCGCACAAATGGGATTGTGCCGAAAATAAAAAAAAAATGTGAAAACTCAATTTTAAGTTAAATCTGCATTTTGCCATTATAGTCATTGGCATGCAAAATGTAAACAATACCAGGGAGCATTGGTTGTCAAGGGGAAAGGGTCCATTTTAGTGCAGTAACTAATGACCTACACACTGGAGTATGCAAATGAGGGGAATTAAATTATACTGAATCACATATTTCTTCAAAGTGTCAGCTTGTACCTAACCGTGTAGGTGCAGCAATATAACAGTGCAAGTCTAAGAGCTGAATGACTTCATAAGGGGGTGTGTCATGCTTGCTGTAAGCTCACTGGAGCTTTGTGGCCCATGTTTGCCCTTAGCTAAACACAGCTAAGGAAGGGGGTGTGTCAGATGTGCCTGAGAAGTGTGTACATAGCCTAAATGTGAGTGTGTGCGCCGTGCCCCGAGGTTTAAACATAAACAGAAAAAAAAAAAGACGAAATGGCAGTACTGTTTAAATTTCAGCACTGAGTATGCATGGCGTACCTCGAGGCTTAAATAGGGAGGAGCAGGGAAGGGGAAACCACAGTAGGAAGGTAATCAAGGAGATGTAATATAGCCACCAGGTGGAATGTATCAGAATCAGACAATTACACATGCAGTAGCCCAGCACACTACTATAAACTATGCAAACACTCTACAGACTGCTTTTTCCCAAAAACTCTACACCACCAGTGTACACAGACATGGGATTTTTAACTGACAAAACTAACTAAAAATGTTAGAAGTTGCTGCTGCTTTACTCCACCAATGTGTGCTAGAGACTGAGGGTGGTGAGGAGGAGAATGCTGACAACCGACCCACAGTGAGGAGGAGAAGCATGTACAGACCCATGGCAACCCACCAGGGCCTCCATGAGGTGGAGATAGTGGAGCGCTATAGGGTGGACCAGGGACATTCTACAGCAAATCATTGAGCTGTGCCAGCCACGCCTCACACACAGACCTAACAGAGGGGGAACCCATCTCAGTGGATACCAAGATATGTGTATTCTTAAGCCTACACATACCAAGGTATGTGTAGGCTTAAGAATACTAACCACAGGGACCTTCCAAAGACCAGCTAGGGATATCATGGGGGTATCACAGGCTTCAGCATCCAATGTACTCTACCAGTTTCTGAATGTCATGACATCACATGCCAATGAGCACATACATTTCCCCACCACCCATGAGGCATTGATCAGAAGAATGCTTCTCTTCCACCATATAGCAGGATACCCTGATGTAGTTGGTGTTACAGACTGCATGCACATCCACATCAAAGCACCACCCGGTGAGCGGGGTAGGGTCTACATAAACTGCTAGTGCTTCCCCTCCATCAACTGCTAGGTCGTGTGCAATACCCAGGGCATTATCATGAATGTGTGTGCTGGCGGCCCTGGAAACTATCATGACTCCCACATCTGGCATTGCTCACAGCTGTATCAGTTGTTTCCCAGAGGGGGACATCTCATATGGCCATCTAGTGGGGGATGCTGGCTATGCACTGGAGCCGTGGCTGATGACACCCATCAAAAATGCACACACACCCGAACAAGAACACCATAATGAAGCACACACACAAACCAGAATCATTGTAGAGGGTGTGTTTGGGATGCTCAAGTAATGGTTCTGCTGCCTTGACATATCCAGTGGAGCCTTGCAGTACTCTCCAGCTACATGTACACAAATATTCATAGTATGTGCCATGCTACATAATATGATCCTGTGGAAACAGCTGCACAGGAGCAGCATGGGGCAGGGCCACACAGCCTCCCCACTATTGCCAAGCCCAGCACAGGCACATAGGGACTTAGAGGAGGAACATCCTGAGCCTGCCACTGTAGGCAGAAGGAGGCATGCACAGTATGCCCAGGCCTTGGCAAAGAGGCAATGCATAGCACACACACTGACACTGTAGGGACCCAGGGACTGACACCTCTCTCTGACTCGCACATACAGTAAAAGGGATGCCAAACATGACACTACCTGTACTTTACCATGCACAGGGAATGTACTACATGCATCTGACATAGTCATCCCTCCAACACCATCCTCAATACTGGCCAAGCTACAAGGTAGGTCACCCTTCCTATCAATTACTGAATGGAGTAGTATCTTCTCATAGTTGTATGTATGATATGGATGCAAGCATGCAAGGGAATTGGGTGGCTGAATGGGACAGCAGCAGACAGCTAACAGCTATATGGGACATCAGAAATCCATAACAAATAATGGCGTCAACATACTAGGCAGTACTACACAAGGTGACAACTCCCACTGCAGTATATGTGATGGCCCAAATAACTGTGGATGTCAATAGGTCACACACATGGATGTCAATATGGGTCACATACCCACCGCCAGCCTCACCCAGCAGGGCAGTTGTAGATGACCATAAAGAAAGGCCAGGCTAAGGCCCCCAAATGATGGCAATGGTGAACAGACCCCCGCCAGACCTACACAGACATACTACATCAGGTCTGGCAGTTGCATTTTCGTTCTGAAGGGTAAGAAGTCTGAAAGTGAAATTTATGCCATTGAGATCTAACATGTGTACTCTACTGATATGCCTCCTTTCTGCATGATAGATCACAATACAATATGAAATGGAAGCCAACAGAGTAACTGAAATACCAGTACAGTCATTGCAAATGTTTAAAGTCTTCAGGTGTGCACCACCCCCACACACAATCCCATGTAGGAATGCAGTAACATGTGCATTTGAGGAGGAATATCACTGGAGCACAGATTGCCAGAGCTGTCCCAATCTACACTGTTGCATGTGTACAATATGCAGGGGTGAGAGTGGTAAGTTTGTTGTGTTTAATATTGCCTGGAAGTGGTCAGCATGTAGGCCTGGATGGTTGCGTCTCAGTTGCCTAGGTACACTCCAGTGGTCGACAGGGCCATATTCCAACCACTGCAGTGCCAACCACACTGCTTCTCAGCTACCATGTCAGCCATTATACATACTCACTGTCCAGATGTCAATATCTGTCACTGTCAGAAAGCTGGACATGCCATGAATGGGGGCCCATACATAGAAATAGGACACAGGTTGGAGTAACCTGCGCAGAGTGCATATACAATAACTGTCAGCTGCACACAAGTTTGGAATTATACATAGAGGTTACCATCACATTAGTTGTCCCTCTAGTACGGAATACTGGTAGTCTGACCAATTACTGGCAGACCACAAAAGGCACAGTTATAAAGTAATGACAGGTTGCCTGTGTCCACACACAAACCAGCATAAGGGGAATATCCCAGGTATATTTGTGAGTCAGGTGCAAGTAGCTTCCATATCACACATGCACCCAGCTCACCCCACTATCAGCCACAGGTTTATCACAGGTCATATCCTTGATGTAGGGAATGAGTACAGCATGAACCCATCTCTGTATGGGAATACATACATGATGCTGCATGCTAAATAGGTGTCCAATCCAGGTGTGTCCCTAGCTGTAAGCAGCAACCCAACCACATCAGAACTATTGGATCAGTATGAACAGGAAGGATTGACAGGAATACCTCAACCACTTACCACTGTCACCCCAGGGTAATTCACTGACTTGCACCCTGGGAACGTATGCCTAACAGAATGCACTGTCCTGCTACAGATGGCCTGTAGTAGTCTCAAATGGCCTACAGTCCTCTGGCAAAGGCCCGTGCTTCACCTATAGTGCCAATGTGTGGAATGTCAGGGGGTCCTAACTAACAACCTAACACACTAAACAGAAAACAAATGCAAGGCCATGTTGACAAATGCCAGTAGCATGCCTCCGCATGTCCTACTGCAAGAACTGTGGACCAGGCAATAAACACTACTGGGATAAAGGCCCAACCATAGGGATACCTCTGAGATATTGCTTTCATAATGTTAGTAAGAGGAGAGAATAACAGGGGGGGTGGAGAAGCATGGATGTCATGGAGTGTGTGAAGTCTGAAACTTTAATGTCTGCCTATACTACCCCCTGACTTCAAACCCATGAATGAATAGCCACAAAACTGCTTGTAAACCACAATGTGAAGGTAAACTGACCAGATATATGAGTCCTGTCTCTAGATAACCTGGGTGTATCTGTACAGCTGAGAGGTATGGCCCCAGCAGGATATGGCCATTCCATTAAGTTAAGAAAAGCACAAGAAGGGGATCCCCAGCCAGCATACTAACAAGGTACTTGACCATTTACACAGAACCAGCAGTCGATTGTAGCTACCCCTCCACAATGGCAGGAGTGTGCCAGAATGTGTAGTCTATATGTCTCAGAATATTGGTCTCAGCTTCAATCATCTTGTATTTCCATGGAAAATAATTGTTAGCAAAGAATGATAAATATCAGTAGTTGATGACACGATAACTCACAGTGTAAAACAGTACATATGTCAGAAAATGTATGCTACAACCAACCATGTTACACAAGCAGCACAGACAGTAATGGTTACAGTATCCCCCATATGTTATGCCCATTGTGTCTCCATATTGGCAACCTATCTACAGATATCCTGCAGAAACAGGTTGCTAGGTGTAGCTGTAGCACACAAAACTCTGAACTGGAGTCCAACTCTCTCTGGAATGGATGGACACACTCATTATAGACGGTCATACTGGGCATGCATTTATACTTAGAGAAATGAAGCCCATGTCTGACAACACAGTGGACTACAGATATCAGTTATTTGCAGATGTCTGTGCACACACACCAAATTGTACACCATTGAAACTTCACACACACACACACACACACACACACACACTCACATTTGATAGGAATACTCACACATATCTAAGGCCAACATAATATAATATGTGAAACACACACACACAGAGATGTGAGGAAGAGAGAGAGAGAGAGAGGCAGGCAGCGACAGAGAGAATCTCATTATGAGGCCTTTCTCACCCATTACATATCCCATTAGCCTATATCACAAGATGTGCTGATGACATTTACTGTAGAAATTCCTTTGGTTAGTCCTCAGCCCTATAGTTTTAGTGGTGCTTGTGATAACTATGTAACACTATTGTACAAATAAGTATGCATGTAGCAGTTGTAATCTCAGTCCTGTCAAATGTAAAGTTGTGTGTCAGTGTGTGTGTGTGTGTGTGTGTGTGTGTGTGTGTGTGTGTGTGTGTGTGTGTGTGTGTATATGTGTGTGTGTGTGTGTGTGTGTGTGTATATGTGTGTGTGTGTGTGTGTGTGTGTGTGTGTGTGTGTGTCTGTGTTTCTAGATGAATGTGTTTGAGGCCATTCACACTCATCACACTTCCCATTTTCCTACTTTAGCACTTCTGCTGATGTCAGTCACCCTGAAATAGCCATTTGGCCAGCTTGTAGCCCTATAAGCTCCATGGCACTTGTGAGAGCTACATAATACTATAGTGTAGCAAGCTAGATAGGTAGGAGTTCTAATCCCAGCCTTGGCAATTGTGACAATGTGTGTGTTTGTGTGAAAGAGTGTGTGTGTCTTTGTAGAAACCTGATTTTGTGGCCATTCACATTCACTACACTTCTCTTACCCCTCCTTTAGCACTGCTGCTGATGTCACTCACCTACAAAGATAACTTTGGACAGCTCTCCAGCATATAAGCTATGTGGCACTTGTGATAACTGTGTAATCCTATAGTGTATCAAACTAGTTAGGTAGGAGTTCTAATCCCGGTCCTGACAACTGTGAAAATGTGTCTATTTGTGTGAGAGAGTGTGTGTGTCTTTGTAGAGACCTGATTTGGAGGCCATTCATACTCACTATACTTCCCTTACCCCTCCTTTAGCACTGCTGCTGATGTCATTCAACTTCAAAGATACCTTTGGACAATTTTCTAACATATAAGCTCTGTGGAGCTTGTGATAACTGTGTAATCCTATACTATAGTGAACTAGTTTGGTAGGAGTTTTAATCCCGGTCCTGGCAACTGTGAAAATGTGTGTGTGTTTGTGTGAGAGAGAGAGTGTGTGTGTGTGTGTGTGTGTGTGTGTGTGTGTGTGTGTGTGTGTGTGTGTGTCTTTGTAGAAACCTGATTTTTGAGGCCATTCACACTCACTACACTTCCCTTACCTCTCCTTTAGCACTGCTGTTGATGTCACTCACCTTAGAGGTATGTTTGGACCCTGTTCTACCTCTAAGCTCTATGGTGCATGTGATAAATACCTAGCAATGTAGTAGCAATAACTACATAGGTAGGGATTTGACTCTCATTCTTGGCAAGTGTGTGTGCACATATATTTATATATCCATTTACACCCAGTACACTTCTCAGTGCCTGACTTTAGCAGTGCTGCAGATATCATTCACCTTAGAAGTACATGTTGACAACCCTAAACCATGTAAGGTCAGTGTTGAGTGTGGTAAACTTGTAACATAAAAGTCTGGAAACATAGTTACATAGAGGTTTGAATCTCACTCCTAGCAAATGTAAATGTGTGAGTAGGGTAAAATACTTTATGAAATCTCTTACGCACTACATCACCCAATGCCAGTATGTACAAGGACTGGTGATGTTTCTCACCTTAGAACTACTTTGGGACAACGTCTATCGTATAAGCTCCATGGAATGTGCAATAAATGTGTAACACTGTAGTAGCAATGCATAGATAGGTAGGGGTTTGAAACTCCGTACTGGCAAGTCTGTGTGTCTGTCATCAGTATCCTGTGTTGGTGTGGGTGTGATTGTGTAATAACAGGATCCATTGGGGGGTGGGCTTTGCTAAATTATTATATTGAGGACCTAGTATATGTTCCAATGCCCACATTACAAGGCCAACAGTTGTCAAACACCTTAGAGGTTGGTGTAGACAATCCACAGCCCTAAATGTGTAATGCCATGTGCAATGACTATGTGACAGTATGGATTAGTTAACAAAATAGGCAACCCTTCTAATACTCAGAGACCACTCTTCACTCAGGAATCATACAAAAACACACTTGGCTAGGCAGCAACCACTATATCAGTAGTTCTCCTGCAAATTGCCTCACAGATAGTAGCTACAGTGTGATTGCAGTGGACTCCATGTCAAACCGATGACCAGAAATGACTGGTGTCACACAGGGTATGGACACATGTCCTCTCATGTTTAGGATCTACCCTTCTGAGGTGCAGGAGAACACAAAGGCACCCTGGCTGATAATGTTTGCATACAACAGTAAGGTGGATGGTAGCATTCCCAATCCATTTGATGTTGACATCACAACCAAAGGCCACTTGACGTGTATGACTGTTGTCAGAACCCTGGACATTACCTCAATGCCAAGAGATGTGCTGCCATTACCTTTGGGAACACCAAGGCTCAGATGAAGTAATACATTGGTAGTAGTGAACTGAACAGTGACTTTATTATAACAGAATGGGGAACACAGGTTGACAGTTAGCTGCCTGTTGACCACAGGAGTGCCACTGATATCAGAAAGTACTTTGATGTGTTACATCTCCTGACTAAGTGTGTGTTATCCAGCAAGTAAAAGGGCACGGCACCCTGTTCCATCCCCTCATTAGCCCAATCAATGTGTACAGTGGCCCTGTTGCTATGTTCCCCACTGGACACCTGCAACAACTGCTTGAGTTTGCAAACGTACTCCACAAAGTGAGTAACATGCCTTATACACATGCCCTGTATGGACAGACTCCAATAACTCCAATGAATCCCTGTATCAAACTGTCTATGTAGGTGCAATCACTACCTCAGTTACACAGCCCTGTCTCACCAAACTTGGTCAGGAATGCTACTTCTGAAGATACCAATCTGACCACACAACATGCCCCAGAGACCTCAAGCACACATGCATGTGGGACATGTGCACAACCCATACACTGTCCATGTTATGGAATATAAATCACATACATGTGAAGTAGTGCACATCACTGGCCACTCACAATAGAAATCTGGATGAGTGTATGGGGAATACAATACCCACCCCTGGGGACCACTCCAGTGACTATACTCCTGTGCCACACTGGGGACTATTGTGTGGCCTGATGGGCTTGCCTCATAGAGCCTTCAGGCCCATTCACCTACTACACAACTATGAAACACTGAACCTATATACCTCAGTACTGGCAAGTGTGTGTGCATGTGTGTGTGTGTGTGTGTGTGTGTGTGTGTGTGTGTGTGTGTGTGTGTGTGTGTGTGTGTGTGTGTGTGTGTGTGTGTGAATAGTAATCTCAGTGTGTTTGGTTGATGAATATCCCTTGTGGCTGTGGTTATTGGCAATCGGAGGTGTGTCCAAACCACAACATGTACCATTCTCCACTCTACAACAGATGTTGCAAATCAATATATACATATGTACAACCCTCATCCCTATAATCTGTGAGGTATATGCAATCACTACAATACAGACTGGGGATTTCCATGCACATACAGCTGCACCCTGCCCAAGACATGATGGATGTGTTACCACACTGCCATACCCAGTGGTCTTGCTGCAGGGCCACATCCTGGTGACCCACTGATGCCTAGATCAAAAACAGGATGCAGCATGTGAGAACACATTCACTCAGCACTTCACTTGTGGGGGGAGAGAAGGGTAAAGCTGGTACTCAATGTGTTGCCAAGACTGTGGCCAATATTTGCTGTCTCAGGATAGATATTAGCATTGTGCAGTAACTCATAGCACTTGTGTTTAATGCTGTAGAGGTTGTTGATGTAATTATCAAAGGCTGTTGTGATTGTCGTCAGTGTCTGCTGCATGTCTGCCATCTTAGATGCCTGTAGGGGATTTCATGAGGTTTCCATAGTTGTGTTTGCGACTAATAAGGGAGTTCAACAGTCATTGGACACCACCTTTCTCTGCAACAATGTCCTCCTTCTGATGTACACTTTAGTAATGGCAGGGGACCATCACATTGTCTCCTAGTGTTTGGAAGACAGTGTCTGGGTTCTGTTAGCTCTGGCTAGTACCATGCATTCATGTACCTGTTTATGTAGTGCATATGTGTATGATTCCACAGTCATACAGCTATTTCCCATTACCATGGGTGCAGTGAAGTCATCCACCCCTGTTTTCATGGCTGCAAAGTTAGCTTTGGAGAGGTTTTGCAACATGGTTACCTTTGTGGGGGGTGTGGCTGACATATTGAGTTGCATGTTCATTACAGTCTGTGTGGATCTCACCATACAAGGATTGACAACTGTGGATGAGCAACAGTCCCATATTTAAGTAGTCAACACATGTCAAGATTGTTGCATCCTCTATTGGGGGTCAGTATGAACTGGTCCAGGGCACTGGAAATGATGAACCCCAGAAGTGTTGGGCCACTGTACTGGAGCTTAGCTACTTTCCCCAGGTGATGGAGGGGTAGTTGAAGTGTCATACTATGTCAGTGTTGTGTTGGATCATCATAGATGGCATGGTGTTGAGGAATGTGCATTGACAGTCTAGGGACATAGCAGGCTATGGTATGGATTGCACTGTTACCCTAAGGTAGTTGTACCGGAAGTATCTCCAATGCATTATGCTGGGATACTAGTCTGGAGGTGTTCCTAGCCTTAATGAATATGGAGACAACACCACCTGTGGAGGTGTGGTCCATGTTTGGGGGCTGACAGCTGTGGAATGCATCATAGCCTGATACTGCAGGGCTGCTGTCTGCTGCTGTGAACCACCTCTCCATTACAGCAGACATGTGTCCTCCACTCCGAGCGCTTTGAGTGACTGCATCCTGACAGTTAGATGTCTACTGTTGAGCAGCATGACCCTCAGATTGCATACATGGCAAGCTGTTATGGTGGTAATTATATTAGAAACACTGCCTAATAAGGCATCATAGGGTGGCAAGACACTTAGCTAGTACCTGGAAACCCAGTGCTGACAGATGTAGGACATCTGTGGTAAGTCATTGGGTTCTGTCAATTTTGTCATCCCAAGCAGAGAGGTACTGGATCACCTGAGAATGACACAAAACATGTAAGCCAATGTTGCAGTCAATCATCTGTTGATAGTGCCACAGCATCATTCTAGGTAACAGCGGTACACTGCTCAGGGCTACTGTCACACCTGCCTGGACCACATAATCAGGGATTTCAACCATGTCTTTTGCCATGTAGTCCTGGGAGGTGTGTCACAAGTCATTCACACCCACATGAATACAGAGTGATACTTGTAGCTGTGGAGTGCCATGACTAGCTGTGTCATGTGTTAGATGCTGGCATGTGATACATATTTGGTTGTTACCTGCTCCATATTCAACTTGGTGAGTGAGATATGTGTGTGCCTCAGTATTGACTTACCCATGTTCACTGTATTGTGCAAGGTGGTTAACCTTAGGAGCTTAGGTTGAGGGACACACTGCATAGGTTAAATGTGTCCCTTGTCATGTGCCATGTTGCGGTGTCGGAGTTGGTGTCTGTCATGCTGGTCTGTGCTGTTTGGGTAAATGTCCATTGAGTGCCTCTGGGAAGGTGGATTTGTGGCCTTTCACTGTATGTCATGTCTGTCAAAGTGGGTGTCATGGTGAGCTACATGTTCCCCATGGTGTGGTGCAGGTGTTGATCTTATCCTTTTGACCTGCTAGTCCAGTCTTTGCTGGAGAGTGCAAATGTCCACATTGGGTGATATATGGGTAACTCTCACAGGTCTGAGTGTTTGGAGTTTAGAGGGGAGGGTTGTCTGTGTACGTGAGGATAGCTGCAACAGTGCCTTAGAATGGACAAGTGCACCAGGTTAATGGGTGAAAGCACAGAAAACTGCCCTTCAAACATGCCAGGAGGGGTGGACATAACTAGTAAGTACTGGGGCTACTTCTTTGATGAACAAGTACTGATGACAGCTTCCAAGTGTGCCTCACTTCTTGATACAATAACCTGGTGAAGTGCCAAGCCATAATGTTACAGAAAGAAGTAGCACGATGTAAGGGTGGAACAGAAGGCAGACTTTCTGCCACCTGTAATACTTTATCTCATCTGCGCAGTTATCAGCAGCTTTGGCCATGTGAAAGCTCAGTAAGCTCTGTAGTGTGTGGGGTAACTGCGTAACACTATAGTAAACAGAATTAGATAGGCAGGAGTTATAATTCCAATACTTGTAAGTGAGTGTGTTTGCTTGTGTGTGTGTGTGTGTTTGTGTGTGGGTGTGTGTGTGTGTGTGTGTGTGTGTGTGTGTGTGTGTGTGTGTGTGTGTGTGTGTGTGTGTGTGTGTGTGTGTGTGTGTGCGTGTGAATCATGTACTTTCTGGCTTATACCATTTTTGACTTGTGTACTACCTTTCACACTTCCCTCTCCCCAGTCGAGTAGTCATGTTGAGGTCATTCACCTTAGAAGTACATTTGGAGAAGATTGAAATGTATAAGCTCTGTGGTGTGTGCGCTAACTGCAAAGCACTGTAGTAGAAATACCAAGGGAGGTAGGAGTTCTAATCTCAATGTTGTCAACTGTGTGTGTGTGCATGTGTGTGTGTGTGTGTGTGTGTGTGTGTGTGTGTGTGTGTGTGTGTGTGTGTGTGTGTGTGTGTGTGTGAGGATCATATCTTGTGTGGCTTATACCATTTTGATGTGTGTACCATACATGGCTGGTGGCCACCTCCCACTGCCATTACTTTATATAGTGTGGTAACAGCATCTGCCTCACAAACAGCAGATTAAACCATTGTAAAGTCCCCTGTACAGATGTGTGTGGAATTTCCATATGTTTGCCACCTATACGTGGTCATAAGTGGTCTGTGTGCCTTAACAATGTCCATGTATGTGACATTGTATCCAAATAGGCCATAGTGAGTGTATTGACACATATGGCAGCATATGGTATCATACCTGACTGAAACATCATGCTGATACGACATCTGCCACCCTCACATGTGGCCAGCCTTGTAGGTGTAATACATGAGTCCAGATGCTTAGTTTTACAAGTAAACTGTTCATGTTATGGGACACATTAAAGGCTGGAAAAGGTGCAGACTGACATATTGTGGTCCTAATTAGTATGTAACAGGAACACCTTGCATCTTAACAGGGGTGTGTGTACACAGTTTATATCCACTGTATACCACTAATGTGTCACACATGTCCCTACCTTAAGCCATTTGTCCAGCCCATTTTGATGGCCTCTGTCCAGAAGTCTTGGCACTGACAAGTTGTGAGGTATGCTACAGGAATGTTGAATTCACCTCAGATAGGCCCCAGTGGTTACCATGTGATGCAAAGCAGTTAACTGCAGCACAAGTGAACATACACAAAAAACAATATAGGTATTACATAAAGCAATATAGCTATTACTGATGGTTGTGTGCATGTTAAATTGCATGCCCTTCACATGCCTGGGGTATTGCCAGGCAACAAGAGAACAATGTCATAGTCACCAGCTTCAGGCTGCTGCCCCATATGCAGACCAGAGGGTCCTAAGTAGTTGTGAGAGGGAGTTATTGTCAGCAGACTCACATGTGGCCTTGGTACAGGATGGATGCTGCATGTCTGCACATTTACAGTACTAATCCCAATAATACATGATGTTCTGTCCTCACCATAGATGTGCACCTCTGTGCATTAGAAAAACCCATCCGCAACTGCAATGTGGACCTGACACATGGATGTAGATACAATACAGATACATGTATGTCTAATAAATTAGTGTACTAATCCCCACTGAGTCCTTACCTGTACATTCCTCATCCAGTGTGTGTGTGTGTGTGTGTGTGTGTGTGTGTGTGTGTGTGTGTGTGTGTGTGTGTGTGTGTGTGTGTGTGCAACCCACCTCCACAATGCTTTCCTCAGCTTTATGGCTTGTGCATTGTGCAGGTGCCCCAAGGTTGGTGAGGTGCTCCTCGGTGAGTGTCAGTGGGGCTGAATGGCTGGGCCCCACCTGTGGCTAGCTGGTCCCTTGCTACAGCAGCAGCCCATTGAGAGGCATGGTGGATGAGGTCGGTGGCCCGATGCTGTACCTGTTCATAATTTCTGCTGTGCAAGCCAGCATCATTTATACTTTGGATGAGACTGTTCCACAGGGCAGTCCTCTCCCGCACATCTCCTGCTCTCCATCCAAATATCAGGGCATAATTTTCAATCACATATTGAGTGATGATGTCAGTTTCCCTAACAGAGAATGCTGGTAGACAAGCCCTCTGCATGTTACCTGGAAGTCATAAACAGGAAAAAGGTCACAGGACCTCATACGATTTTCAAACTGCACATCAAGACTGGATATTACTTGCAAATAGGTCACACTACACCATAACCCTCCAAGCTACCATGGCTATAGCAGCTTGCATTACACGCCTGTGCCTGAGCTATCTTATTCCCCCCAATGTTGGACACTTGATTGCATCATCCTCTATTCTCCATTCATTTCTGTGTAGAGGGTTGACAGTGGCATCTTCCATGTGGATGGTGTGTGGATGATGGCAGGTCTGTGTTTGACTGTGGTGTGTGATGGAGCTGTGAGCACATGACTGAGTTCATGTAGGAGGCAGACAGTGATGTTATTATGCCCCATGGAGATATGCTGTTGTTGCCATCAGTAGGCAATATGTACATGCTTACCATTGCTGTTTGGAGGAGTGTGGTTGATGTGCATATCCCCCTGTACAACTGGGGTGGACAGGGTGGCGATGTTCCCACCTAATCTGTCTGATGCAGGTTGCCTATATCCATGGCATGTGTGTATGAGGTGTTCTTTACCCCCAGAACAGGGTGAATTGTGTTCTTTCATCGGAGACTGACAACATATGTGGAAACACTGTTGCAATTGTCCTTGGTGGTGTGATTATGTCTGATTTGTAGTCATAGTCTGCCTTACAGAAAGTCACCTGTGAACTTACCTGCTTGCTCAGATACAGGTGGATTTGCTTCCCAGTCATTGCCTACATCTATGTGTCCCCATACAGCCAGTAATAGCAACCTATTATGTGGTTTGTGTATTGCTGCTGTCCACCAAAGGGGACTACTCTACTTTGGTGGAGGCTGGTTATACAGGTCAGGTACTGCTGACTCCATATAGCTACAGTGGAAATAAAGGGCACACACCCCTGTTACAATGCCTGGTATTTGTGCAATTGGAACATGACACCACAATTTCAAAACAATTCCCACCTTTAATGTGAACTATAACATTTACAATTCAATTGAAAACATAACAATCTGGTCTGTGAAAACATATGGAAATAATAATCAGTACAATAAGCCAGTTGAATGAGTGTGCCCACCCTTAAATTGATATGCTTTGTATGCACCTGTTGAGATGGTTACATCATTCATTTGTCTTGGTTTGGAGTCTAACGTCAAGGCACATCTTCACTTAGCAATAGTTGCTCGCCTTCCTAGAAACACCTTTAATTGTTTTTCAGTGGAATTGTATGGGGTTAATGGTCACATTCAAGATGAGAAACATTATGAAATGATCTTCTGTGGTCTGATTGTCATACAGCACACAAACCTGGCATTCCAACAGGGGTGTGTACACTTTTGATATCCACTGCATATAGGTGTTGATATAACTGGTAGTGGTAGGCATGGACAGAGGGTCATAACACAGTTGAACACTTCTCCGATTACTACCTGATAATCATGCCTACTCTAGTACCTATATCAGTGTCAGAGCAATGCAACAACCAGTAGCTATACACATTTATGTTTGTTGCATGCATTGACACTGATAGTACACACATGTGCAACATGCACAACCTATGTACCTGACTGCTTGAAACACATGTGATTAGTTTTGTGCCTTCCAGTTGAACATATGCATGCATACATGTGCTCAGGGGATACCTGGTATACATTTATGTTCTGTGTTAGTATGGCACACTGTATTTACAGTCTTGCTGCTCAATCATACTTCTCAACCTGTCATAGCAGTATGTCTGGACAATGGCACACATAAATGGGTGATAAAAGGGATATCAGTATTGATACTGTATTAATATAGCTGCACCATACATTTGTATGTTGATTGCACAGTAGGCTTTGACATCACTGTGATAACCTGTTAGATGTCCAACAGTCATAAATAGGCTATTATGTTACAATGTCATTGCTCACAGACCTGCCAATGGTTTGGTTGACATAACACAGGTATATGTATATTTGACTACAGATATCAGTCACAAATGTGCTTATTGTCCAGCATAACACTGTACAGTTGAATGTTATTAATTCAATATATCACATGTAGTTCAACACACATGTCTGCAACAGTACTTTACTATGCACATGCCGTATATAGGTCTCTTCACTTTACAAGACAAACATGTGTCATACTCATATTCACAGGTAACATATGGATATGGACAACATCCCATTATCTGGCCTAGCAGTGGCAAAGTCACAACTGTTTGACAGACACCCCAGTGATTGTCATATATGAGCTGTCCTTTCCCAGGGTGAGTCAGGCTCCTGAGCTGTGATCCTACCTCACAACCTCTTAGAGCATCACATGTGGACAAAGCCTAAAATGATGGGGAGATAAATATGGACAGACTTTAAATATTCCTGTTACAAACATAGGAAGTTTGTAGAATGATACATTTTGCATTACCGTTAATATTCTTAAGGATGTGGAGTCATTACTTGATTACTTCAATCCTCAGCTATTTTCCAGAAAAGTACAAATTTTAGGAGGAACAGAGAAAAAACTATGATGGGAAAATCTGGACATTCTGTGAAGATCTGTACAGTTGAGAGGTATGGCTGTGATCTCTCCCACTGCAGAGAGGTCCAGATGCTATGGCCATAGCAGCTGTTCAGCAGGACATTAGTACAGCAAGTCTTGTTGGGACATATATTCCTCCAACTCATATTTCCCATTATTCCAGACCAAGTACTAAAATCAATTACATGCTTACATGTTCCACCTACCTTTTTTTCTTCTCTTTTCTCTCTCTCTCTCTCTCTCTCTCTCTCTCTCTCTCTCTGTGCACTACAGGGATAAAGCTGGATTGAATAGGTGGCAGCATGGCTTTTGTAGGTGATGCTCATAACAAGGTGAAGGCCTGTGCACCTATTGGTGTTCCCCACTTGCTAACTGCATGCAGAACAGCTGTGTATCGCTCCCAATAGCCAATGTCATGGCAACACACTCATATAACTGAGTACTCCATGTGGGCCTTGACCCTTTCCCTTACTTGTGAGGAAGACATCTTAGAGTTGTGTGAGCTACGACCTCTTACAGCAAGACTTGTGGAGACAAGCCAACTAAATGGTGGAGAAGGTTCAAGACTTAGGAGCAGAATGTGAGTCTTGCTGTTATATGTTTGGAATACTGCTAGTTTAACAGGGTTTGTCTGCACATGCTACTGCTGCATGGGTTTCAGTCTGACAAAGTTCTGTCTCTGCATAGTTCTCAACTGTAGGGCCATCCACATAATGGCCACAGGTTAGCCTGTTATGTTTGGTCTGTTCCCCAGACAGGTATTGTCCTTGGCAAATCAGTAGCATACTCTGATGACTTTATTCTGTAAATGGTAACATGCATTTGTTTTTCTGACTTTATATCCCCTCACAAAATATATGTTACAACAAACCCTGTAACACCAGCAACTTTCTCAGTGTATTTATTTTATTTATTTTATTTTTATTTTATTTTACATTTGTTAACCAGGGGTATCTGACTGAGCCGAAAAGGCCCCTTTTCAGCAGAGGCCTGGGGAGAAAAGCTCCACAAAGAAAAATTACAGACACATTTAGTTATTTAGACATGATCAGTATACACACAAATTACAGGAGACATGTTTTTACAGTGGTATGCGGCACATAAACAGTTACAGTGGAGAGAACAAACAAAAAATATTAATTTTAAAAATAAAGGTAATTAATAGATTTGTGGAGTACAGCTGAAATTTGGAACATAGGTAGAATACATACATAGTACACTGGTACACTACATACATTGTAGATTAGCCAGTGTTTGTGAGTAAGATTGAAAACTATTATCAAGTGCTCTAGATTTTGTATGTATGTGTGTATAACATCAATATTTCAAGTATGGCCATGTATTTGGGCCTCTGTCCACCAATTATGTCAGGTTTTTTCCAGATGTCATACAATAGGAGGTTGATAGGTATACTGGTCTATCATTATTTAGTGCTGTCAGTCCTGCTGAAGGGAAAGACTGGAAAACATGTTGAAGTCTGTACATTCAAGAGATTGGTGTATAGAGAATGCTCTTAGATGCCTTTGTAACATATGTTATGCAGGAGAGAGTAACACGTGTTTTAAAACTAGGTAGTTAGAAAATGTGAGACATATTACTGATAAGAAAGATGACAGTTCTATAGCCGCACATTTGAATAAATCTCACCATGGGGACAGTAGTGAGTTCCAAGGTACTGTTTTTGAAAATGTCTGTTCCTCAGTTTGATGAAACATTCATAAAAGGACAATTGTTATGTACAGACTCAATGTATTAATATTAAATATGATACTTTATCCTGTAGGGGGGTTAAATGAGGAGTGTAATTGGAAACACTGTATTTAATTATGTAATTAAGTTTTAATTACTTCTTGTCTTTAAGGCATGTATTTCTTGTAATGTTTTACTCCTTGAAGGCTTTGGCCAAGATATAAGAGTATAATAAACATGTGTGAAATACTGGCAGGTTGTATTTCTCTTTGCTATGTTCAGTCATTTTAGTTGTTTGGCTAAATGGTTGCTGTATGTCTGGCCATTGTGTACGGCCTATAATGATTTTGTAGCAGTGTACTATTCACTTATTTATTTGGACTTTGGGGGGGCAGATATGAGTGTCATGGCTCCTTTTGTATCCAACTGTGCATGCTGCCCCAGTTATCTGTGATCTATCAGGAGCATATGTTTGTATGGGCATTTTGGGACATATATATATATATATATATATATATATATATATATATATATATATATATATATATATATATGACAAAAAATATAAAATAAAATTGCTACTATCAAAACACCAAAAAACACCAGCAAAGCGGCCAGTATAACGTAGAAATAATAATATAAATAGATGGCTCTGGTGTTGGCTCCACGTACAAATCGTCGTGGACAAACAAAATGTCCAATATGCAATATATCAAGTAGCTGAGTCTATTCAGACCCTATGGAATGTCAAAACAAAGAGAGTGCTATTCAGCACATACAAAACTTGTCGTAAATGTAAAGTCTGTTCAGACAAATTTACCAAAGTTAGTTTTCATTCCTTGATGCCATAATTCACAAAGGAGCCATCCAAGTATAAAAAACACAGCTTTATTAGGTCCTCGGTAAGCGCTTTCGCATTTAGCTTTGTCAAACCAGTAAAGCCATAGAATAAAGTCTTCCTTATATACCATCAGGTGAGTTAATTAATCAGCTTAATAAAACAATTATTCAATTGTATAAACATTTATCTTAAAGAGAACCAAGAAAGACAGTAAAATATGCATCATGTTAAAAACACCATCTTATATGCATAAATAAAACACTTAAATAGAATATTTAATAAACTGTATAAACATAATAATGTTAAGTCCGCTTACAAGCATAATTATATAAAAAGTATGTGAGTGTATAATAAAAATCAAATTCGATGTCTCCTGCTTTTTAGTATAGGCTTTAGGGGAACTCTATCATTCAACCCTGGGGGAATATGTGCTTGCGTTTTAATAATCCATTGAGTTTCCACAGATTTGGTTATATTTCTAATATCTCCCCCCCTGATAGATGGCTCAAGTACTTGTAATGCAGTAAAAGAAAAGACATGTCTATCATCTGTTCCCAGTATATGTTTAGATAGTGCATTTACTTCTGATTTTATACGTATCTGATATAGATGTTCCCAAATGTGTTGTTTAAACATACGATTGGTTTTACCTATGTAAAACGAAGAGCATAGGGAACATCTAGCCAAATAAACCAAATTCTTGGTCTCACAATTGGCATTGGCTTTTACAGAAATGGAATCACCTGTGGTCGGATGTATAAACATAGAAATGTTCATAATATAGGGGCAATAGTTGCATTTGTTGCATGGTGTGGATCCCCTAAATTCTTCGAATTTATTGCTATTTCTTGTTTCAGAGCAGCATAATAAATGGTATAAACTATTTTATTTTTGTAAGTAAAATTAGGATGATCCCCAATGTGTTTAGATACATCCGGATCCAACATCAGAATGTCCCAATGTTTAATAATAGATTCCTTGATGGAATAAATATCCTGTGTGTAGTGAGTTATATATCTTACAATATCATTATGAGTATGTGATGTACATCTAACATCTCTATTATATTCCAAGACACCAGCTTCTGAAAAAATAGGTACTGCCTTATCTTGCCTCAAATTCCTAACCTCTTCAAAAGTATCATTTATTTCTTTAGTTCTATAGTTTTTCTCTCCAAGCCTTGTTTCCATGTCCTTCAGTTCATATTCAAACTTCTCATCATCTAAGGTCAAACGGGATAGACGCATGCCTTGTCCCTTAATTACATTTCTAAAGATATGTGGTGGATGCATGCTATTCCTATTTAATAAATTATTCTTGTAGCATGCCTTCCTATGAGTGTTAGTGTTAAAATGGCCATTTGGGAGACGCCAAATGTTAACATCCAAAAAAGGTATCACTTGGGCAGAGAAGGTCATAGTAAATTTCAAGAATGTTGTCAATGCATTCACTTCCTTCTCAAAGTTATATAATTCATCTTCATTACCTTTCCAAAGAAAGAAAAGATCGTCTACAAAACGCTTGTAGAAGATGACATGTCTCCTGTAACTATCTAAGGTGAATAATTTCTGTTCCTCCCAATTAGCCATTACCAGATTGGCGTAGCTATTGGCACATGCAGTGCCCATAGCTACGCCATTCTTCTGCAATTATATAGTTTCTGTAAATATGAAGGCATTACTTTCCAAAACTAGTTCCAATAAGGAACATAGAAAATCCACCATAACAGGTGTCAAATTAGAATGAGTAGTTAAATACGTTTGTATATAGATAAGTCCTTGGTCATTAGGTATATTTGTAAATAGTGAATTAACATCCATCGTGACCATTAATAAATCTGTGTATTGTAAATAATTTCTGGTGGTGTCATAGAAATCAAGTAGGAACATTCTAGAGTCCCTCAGTATGGTATGATTATTAGCTACATATGGTTTTAGTATTTTTTCCACATAGAAGGAAATATTTTCCGTGACCCATCCACGGCCAGATACTATTGGTCTTAATGGGGGTTTCACCGGATTTTTATGTATTTTTGGTATTCCCTTTATTATCGGAATAGTAGGTTCCTCTAGTATAAGATAGTTATATAGCTTATAGTCCATTATGCCTAATTTATACATGTCTTCTAAAGTATTATATACATTATGAATGATTCTTATTATTTCCTTTTTCGATGTGATCTGATAAAAATTAATATCACTAAGCATTTCCATCATATAGCGTTCATAATCTATCCTATCTAATATAACTATCGGGCCACCTTTGTCGGCTGGTTTAATACATATATTGTTATCTGAGATGAGTCCATTTAAGGCTTGTTGTTGTTTGAAAGTTAGGTTATTTCTTATATTCTTAACTGGGTTCTTATGTAGTAAATATAGTTCTTTTTCAACAGCCTTACTAAAAACGTCAATAGTAGGTTGTAAATTAGGTATCATTAAGCTAGGTTTTTTGACATCATGGCAGTTTGATGTGTTGTTAATGCCAGAAAACATCACTTTTAGTTGTAAATTCCTTGTGAACATTTTTAAATCTAAAATGGATTCTGTAACAGAGCTCATCTTGGAAGGAACATATGATAAGCCTTTGTTTAACACTTCCAGTTCTAAGTTACTCAGTGGTCTATGTGATAAATTAAGTACTATGTTAGTCTCTCCCACATTTTTTTGAGCGTAGGCTCTCTCATGTCGGTCATTGGGGTCTTTCTTTTTTGCCTGCCCCTGCTCATTGAGCGTTCTCTTCCCTTGTATCGCTGCTCTGCTATGGGGAAAGGGTGTATCAACTCATTGCTAACATTAGTGGTACTACGTACTTTACTGCGTACCACCTGTTGTTGTTTAGGTTGTTCATTCGGTGTTGTAGTACCAGTTGAAGCATTTAATACATTTACAGTTTCCATTATATCATTAGTAATATTCACATCTGATGCATGTGTCTCAGAGGTACCCACTATGGTGACATTCTGATTACTCAACATTGTTTCTGTAACTGTATCAGATCTATCATTGGCATTAATTATACCAGAGGATATATTTGTGCCATTATTATTGTTAGTAGTAATATTATTCATATTATTGTTCTCAGAAAATCTAGGCCAAGTAAAAACCTGGTTGTTTGAGAAATCATATATATCCCTTACAAGTTTGTGTCTCTTTTGTTCATATAACCTTTTTTCATACAGTGAGACATTATCGATAATACGCTCTAATTTACAATCAACAATACCATCATTAAAATCTTTATAAAGTTCTTTCTGTTTCGATTTAATTGATTCACAAAGTGCTAATTCATCAGGCAGAAAGTATTCATTCATAAGTTTCATATAATTGATACTGGTTTCAATATTGAGTGCTTGCCAACGTCTTAACAACTCAGGGTGAGTATTCCCTGTCGTTGGCATTTTTAACACTCGCAGACCCCTAGGAATAATTCGTCTGGCAATGCAGACCTCAAAGTGATAACGCTGCATTTGTAAGCGTTTTAATTTTAACAGTTCTAATTCAATAATGTTTAAACCAGTATTAAGTCTCTCAATATCAATGTCATTAAATGCATTGCCTTCCGAGGAAGGAGTTAACTCACAGTCCATTAGTGGATTAGTTGCTGAATCAAGAATCCGTTGTAGTCTCTCCGTACTGTTAGTTTTCTTCATGTTGTTACTCAGGTTGTAGGGTAGCTCCAAATTAACGTCATTTCCGTTCTCTAATACGTGCGCCATATGGATGGTGTTGAAAGTAGCGTGGAGTAAGTATATCAGACAAAAAATATAAAATAAAATTGCTACTATCAAAACACCAAAAAACACCAGCAAAGCGGCCAGTATAATGTAGAAATAATAATATAAATAGATGGCTCTGGTGTTGGCTCCACGTACAAATCGTCGTGGACAAACAAAATGTCCAATATGCAATATATCATATATATATGTGTGTATGTATATATGTTTATGTATAGATTTGTATACATAAATACATACATATATTGTATGTATAATATATATATATATATATATATATATATATATATATATATATATATATATATATATATATATATATATATATATATACATTTTCCCTACAGTTGAGTGACTCTGCTGCATGATATGTTTGAAAAAACATCAGACATACCTCCAGCTCAGATGGCTTAATGGTGAATCGCTCTGGCTATGTTGTGCAGACTTCTGATTTCAAGACTTGCAAAGGCTGATTATTTTGTTGCTGGGCAGAACAAGGGCTGTTAGATACAGAGTGATTAAGGCACTTTTAAGCAGTTGTAAGTGGGTTTGTGTGGGTTTGCGTGGTGGTAAGCAATGCTAACTTCCGGTTAGCAAAGCTGACAGACAGCCTTAAAAGTGTGTAGGCATCACTTAGCACCACACAAACAGGCTTGGTCCCACTTACTATTGCTTACTCCCGCTTACCCCTGTGCTAATTTCTTTAAAAGAAAGGAAAAAAGGGGTGATAGGAAAGTGGTGAAAAAGGGGACATGAAGAGGGAAAAACAATATGAAAGATAGATAGGGATTTGCAGGATGGGTGTAGGGAAGGTCCATAGCTGTCCATTTCTTCTACAGTAAACAGTTGTGCATATATACTGAATTTGGAGATAAATTTGAACCCCTGAGAGATGGGTGAGGGCAACAATAATGTGTTGTGAAGCCAATTAGACCAGATTACATGTATCCAGTGGACACGTGTGAAATGAACAGCTATGTATGGGGCGACTTTTTTTTGGGGTGGGCAGATTGCCCATTTTTTTTAAGATGAGAGTGGGATGTTGGGGAAGGATAGTAGGTATATTTGGGGAGATAGGTTGGGTAGGAAGTCAGATAAGAAAGACAAGACAGCATACAGGTGAGGTATATGACACATGTTGTGGGTAAACACCTTGGATGGGGAAGGATGTTTAGTAATCAGAAGCCCACGAGCCCCCAAATACATACAGTGGGACTGAGGTCCCTATCCATGGGCAGTCACCACTGCACCTTCACGGCCCCAAAGGTGGCTGTGCTGGGGATGCACAGGAGGGGCAGGCTGACCCTCTAAATGCAGCATGCAGTCCTCAAGCTGGAGTAGCAGATCTCCCAATTCTCTGCAGAGCTTGCCGTGCACCAGACCCCGGACCTGGCTTCAGGTGACAGGATCCAGTCCATGCCCGGGCCCAGAGGGGGATTAGACCCATCCCCTGAGGTGGTTACACCCAATGGTGGTGCAAGACCAGCAGACAAGGAGGTATAGGAGTGGGTCCCAGATGTGCTGGGGCCTAGTGCCATGGTGAGATGGTGTTGCAGTTTTAGAACATATGTTGGTTAGTAATTGTAAACACATTCCAGGATTAGTTATAACAGCATGCATGAGTATTCCCATTAACCCAAAACAACAGATGTGGAACATTTGCATAGCAAACAGAACACATACATATATGGAACCACAGTGGGCATTACACCGGCATGCAGGTTTCATTGATAGCAACAGGCCACCAATTATAGTATTTGAACAGGTAACATCAATTGGAATACATTTCAACATTTGTAGAACAATAGGACACATGTCCCAACAGTAGATGTGGTGGGAAACATACCCATTCATTTATGTGTCTGGATTATTGGTGAAGATAAGGTGGGGGAGAGAGAGAGATGTCAATTAACAAATGTAGATTCTTGCAGTGGTCATAGCTTTAATGATCACTGCTCTAATCATTACTCTACAGGTATTATTACAGCAACCTATGGCCTTGGTTTGGGCAGTGGTATGTTTGTCCACAGTGTATAATTACAGCCTTCTTATAGCTACTTTATAACTTCTCTTACCTGGAAGACCTGTGGAGGGAATGTTTGTTAACTCTACCTGACTGTTTCTACCCATATTCACATATTCAGGGTTATATATGTGCACTCATACTGTGTGTGTGTGTGTGTGTGTGTGTGTGTGTGTGTGTGTGTGTGTGTGTGTGTGTGTGTGTGTGTGTGTGTGTGTGTGTGTGTGTGTGTGTGTGTGTGTGTGTGTGTGTGTGTGTGTGTGCAAGGGTGTGCTTCTGCCATACCCTGCCTTGTTTTCTATCAGTTACCCTGGCTGTTGGCAGCAGGGAACAGTAGCTGTGACAACATGACACTTTTGAACATTTCTTGGGGGAGACCACTTGGTTTATGTACTTATCTTGTTGTCATTTGCAGCCTTGGGGTTGGACTGTGGGTGTTGGACACAGTATAACTACAGCCTTCTTATAGATCTTTATACCTTCTCTTACCTGGAAGACCTGTGGAAGGAATTTATGTTGATACTACCTGACTATTTCTACATATATTCACAAATTCCTAGTTTAAATTATGCATACAGCTTACTACCACTCCCGGGATTCGAACCGTGGCTGTTTCTGCTAAAATACAACAATTTTTGTTTCATCAGAAGGAGCTATTGAGAAACTATTGTTTTGTCTTTGAATGACTTCTGTCTCATTCTCTCTTTGTTGTACAATCTGACTTTGTAATTACAGCATTCTTATACATACATTCCTAGACATACCTTTTGACATAGCCCTGTGCGGAAAACAGTGGTTAACACAACATTATTATTCAGATATCAGATCTTGGCACATGAAACTTTTCATATCAGTTAATCAGGTGTCTTACAGAGGCACTAACTTTGCCAGATGAGACTTGATTGCTTAATGCTTTCAGAGCTATAGTTGCTATGCATAACCTGTACACATTTCAATTCATACCATGACACAGTAAGCACAACCAGTCCAGGGTTTTGAATTTTATAGACAGGCAGTTACAGTTTTATTTATATATAACCTATATGAGACTATTACTGTAATATTGTCTGGTTTATTCAGTACAAACCATACCCATTTTTAATACTGCCAGGTGACATTCTATTTCTTTATATTTATTTGGTATGAATACTACAAGCTAGATTGTTACTCACCAGCCTCGTGACACAGCCTTTGCAACCTGCTGGAATGGGCTTGCTGTTTCTTAGCCCATACAGCTGGAGCTGTAAAGAAGATAGAAAAACATTTATGCATACCTATCCATCATAGCTGGACTTTGGTAAACAGTTATTGATATGAATACTTACACATGCCAGGGACATCACTCCTCTGCTGTGTGTCTTGGACCCACTGGTCCAAGAGCTCCCTCTTCCTCTGCTTCAAATCAGCATAGTGGTGCTGGACCTGCTCACCAGTCTGAGAGATGCCAGTGGCAATGGTGAGATCATTGGCGAGACTTTTCCAGGCCTCCGCTTTGTATTGGGAGCCCTGGTACTGGTCCTGCAGCAGTCTCACATTGTCATTTTTAACAAGGAATCCTACCATGACCTTGGACTCCTGTATGCCCCAGTGCTGCACCTGAAAGTGCATGCCCTCTCTGACACCTGGTATACTGCATACAGTGGGGAGCTACAACCAGTTATGAGCTGTATTCCCACCTGAGAGGTTTAAATACAGCCAATTTCCCCCATTTGCCATGATTGGACGGTTTTGAATATGCTGAGCTAAGCTAAGCTATGGACAAACCTGCTTACCTAAGGTTGGCAGTGCTTAAAGTGCCAGGTTTAGCACTGCTTACCAATGGGCAAATCCACTTAGCTGGGCTACTCATTGCTTAGCATTCATATTTAAGCAATGCTTACACTCAGTGAGCATAACTGTGCAATGCTTAGCATTGCTTATGTTTTATTTTATAGACTATCAGCTGTATGGGATTGATTCATCATTCCTGACATATTATAATTTTGTTTACCTTTCCTGACATCACCCTATGTGATTTCATTACATTTATTCTTGTGTTATTATACTGTATGGGGCACTTGTGTTTATATGGGAGTTTCACTTCTTTTCTGGACTGGCATCTCATTTTTGGATCTGCTACACTACCCTGGGTGACAAATTTTATTTACTACCTCATTTATTACAGCATATGACTTTTACAACTGCTTTCACATATAAAAGTGAAACGACTTCAGCGGGTTTGAACCATGAATGCCTGCATGCAAAGTTGCAGCTCTCACCGCTACACTATTTTGGATTGTTTGCACAGCTCATATTTTCCTATTTAACTCCTTCAGATATTTAAGCTATGCCTAGCACAAGTGCACGAAGCGCACACCAACTCAGCTATGCTTAAACTTTATTGCGGCCCGAAAAAAAGAATTAAAATATATGTGGCTTAATTTTTGTTCATAGGTTCATAGGTTCATAGGTTCATACTAGGCTATCTGCCCAAGGGCATTTATAAGCCTAGCCCATAGTTATTTGGCTTTCGCCACCCCTTTAGTTTGAATAAAACTATGCCTATTATTTTGCTGTGCCTCTGTCAAGCAGTGACACTGAAGTAATCCCTGGGGTATATCTGCGATCCCCCATCCATTGGTCAAGATTCCTCTTGAACAAGGCCAGCGAGGTGCTCTGCCTCACATGTACCGGGATTTTGTTCCACAGCATAGGGAGTCTCTGGGTGATGAATCTGTCCCTCCAGCATGTTCTATTAATAACCGTGTCAAGGTTTAAGTCTCCGCCCTTGTGGTTCTGAGGGATCTAGATTTTTGAGGTGAAGCATATTCATCAAATCAGGGTTTGACATGGCCTTATATGTCAGGCACAGGTCACCTCTGAGCAAGCGGTATGAGACTGAATAGAGCTGGAGTTCTTTCAGTCGGGCAGCATAAGACATATTTTTGAGACCCTTTATCCTTTTGGTGAGGAACTTTTGGGGCCTTTCCAGCTGCTGCAGGTGTCTGGTCAGATACATTCCGAATGGGGCATTGTACTCAATCATAGGTCTAATGAGTGATGAGTACAGGGGCGATGACCTCCCTTGATCTAGATGTGAATCCCTTCATGATCAGGTGGGCAATGTAGAAGGTTTTCCTAACTACTTTAGCAACATGAGTGTCAAGCGAAGGCTACTGTCAACCTGGGTCCCCAGATCCCTGATGACTTCTTCTGTGCTCAGTGGATTGCCACCTATATGGTAGCTAGGGGTAACCTTGTTTTTCCCGAAGGGTATGACTATGCATTTCTTGGCATTTAACTTTAGGCCATGGCTCTGGCACCAGTTATCCATTTCTGTGAGGCCCTTCTGAAGGATATCTGTGTCAGATGTGTTTTCGACTATGGCGCCCAGTTTGCAGTCATCTGCAAACTTTGTCAGCCATAACCCTCCTGTGTTTGCTTGTACTTCAGAAAAGTAGATGCCGAACAAGAGTGGACCCAGGACTGAGCCCTGTGGGACACCACTTGTGACAGGCTTTGAGTCTGACATGGCTCCAGCAACTCTGACCCTGTGGGTTCTGTCACTTAGCCAGTTTGCAACCCATCTTGTGATGTATGGGTTTACATTCAAGCTGATGAGTTTTTGATGATACCTGAGTGGGGTATTGTGTCGAAGGCCTTTGCCAGGTCAAGGTAGGCTGTATGGACTGCCTTTCCCTCATCAATGGCCTTGGTGACTGTCTCGAAAAAGTCAACCAAGTTTAAAAGGCATGATCTGCCTTTGACAAAGCCAAACTGGGTTGGATCCAAAGTCTGCAAGTTCCCTATGTCTTTATTTATGAGTTCCATTATGATCCTCTCCATGGCTTTGCAGATAAGGCTTGTCAAGCTAATGGGACGGTAATTTCCAGGGTCGGTGGAGGCACCGCCCTTGTGAAGTGGGACCACAGTAGCCGTGCGCCACTCCTTGGAGCGTATCCTGAGGTGAGGCTAAGATTAAACAGCTGTCCTAACTGCGGGTTTAATTCCTCACTGAGTTCATGGAGCACACAGCCGGGGACACCATCCTGTCCCATGGATGCTGTGTTTTTTGCTTTGGAGATAGCAGTTCTCACCTGGGCGTTGGAGATGTTTGGGGGGCTACAATCCTCTGGTATAGATATCTCTCCTTTTGGGGAGGGGAGAAGTTTGCACTGAACCTGTCAGCCAGTATGTTGGCAATGTGTGTAGGTTCAGTAATCTTCACATCATTTTGAACTAATTCTGAGCATATCTTGGAGTTTCCTCCTAGGTTTCTAACATAGCTAAAGAAGGCCTTATGATTGTCTTTTGAATCCTTGGCGATTTTTCTCTCAAAATTTGCCTTGGATGATTTTATGAGAGCTCTTAGTTTTTACTTATAATGATCAAGGGTGTCTTACCTTTCAAGGATTTTGCTCTATCTTGTAGTAGCTTCCTCCTTTTGTTGTAGAGCTTGTTTATGGCTGGGGTCCACCAGACTGGACGCTTGCCTTTGGTACAAAGAGTCTTAGTTTTGTTTGGGATTGCCTGATCCATGCAGTCCTGTAGGTGCTGGTAGAAGGCATTTGTAAGTGATTCAGCGGTTTGAGTAATGTTTACCACTGGCTCAGGGGCCTTAAAGGAGACCACACTAGTTTTAGAAGTGTGAAGTCAGCTTTTGAGAAGTTTTTCACTGTGGTCTTTTTGTTTCAGGTGGGGGGATGAGGACCTCCAGCGAGATTAGTTTATGATCTGATCTCACCAGTGAGGGGTATGCTTCGGTGTTGAACATTGTGATCCCATGTTCGTGATGATGAGATCAAGTATGTTTTCTCCTCTTGTGGGGATGGTGACTAGTTGTTCCATGGCATTTGAGTTTATGAACTCCAGGAACCTTTGGGCTAGAGTGTTTGGGCTTGAGTAGTGTTCCCAGTCTATATTAGGGTAGTTGAAGTCACCTAGTATGATGGTGTTTGGAGATACATTTATCCCTCCATTGTTTTCAGGAAGGCCATGTGAGGTTCCTGAGTTTGAGAGGGTGGCCTGTAACATGCTACAAATTGCAGAGCAGTCTTGCCTATGGTTAATTGCACCTGGATGGTCTCCGATGCATCGTGCGTTGCCACCAACCTTGAGGTGTGGGTGTCCTTTATGAATATGGACACCCCTCCTTTCTTGGTGTTGTCCGGATTTTGGGGCGGAACGCATGATATGAGGTGAAACCTGCTAGTGCTGGGGTGCTCTCAGGAGCCTTGAACCAGGTTTCTGTCACAGCACAGACATCGATGTTCTCCATACTGAGAAGGGCCTCGAGTGCGTGCATCTTGAGATTGAGACTTCTGGCATTGAGCAGCATTACCCTTAGTTTTTTACTTTTTGTGTTCTAGGGTGGTAGGTTTAGAATTTGAGCCTTGCCTAAAAAGGCACTATGGGGTGGCAAGAGCCTTTGCCAATATCCGGAAGCCTAGGGGTGACAGGTGCAAGCCGTCCCTTGCGAAGCAGCGTGGCTTGTCCAGCATGTCATCCCAGGCAGACAGACATTGGATCCCCTTTGAATGACACCAGAATTTAAGCCAATTATTAAAGCTGATCATCTTATCACTGTATTGTGGCATCATTCTAGGTGAAGGTAGGATACTGCTCAAGGTCAGGGTCATACCTGCCTGGGCTACATAATCAGAGAGCTCCTCAATGTCTCTTTTCATGTAGTCCAAGGAGGTGCGTCTCAGGTCATTGACACCAGCGTGGACAATGACTGAGTCGTACTTGTACCTGCTGTTGAGAGACCTGAGTGCTTGTGTTATGTGGCGGATTCTAGCGCCCGACAGGCAGCTTACTGTGACCTTCTCCTTACTCAGTCTGGTGAGCGGGACATCAGTGTGTCTGACTATGGAGTCACCTATGACAAGTATGTTTGGTGTTGTATTTGGCCTTAAGGGCAGTGACTGCTTTGCACACTGATTTTGTTGTTTATGTGTTGTTTGTGTGGTGTATTGAGTTTGCAGTTGCTTGGGTGTCTGCTTTGGAGGCCTCTGCTGTTTAGGTAAATTTTTACTCAGAGCCTCCGAGTATGTCTTAGTGTGTTTATGTGTTTGATTCAGTGGTGTGTTTGAGTTATGTGAGACTGGTATTGTGGTGTGTGTAGTTGCCTTCTCCTCCTGCCTGGTCTTGCCAGTCCTGAGTTGAGAGAGCTCAGCCTCCAGTCTGGCTAAATAGCTGCATCTCTCACAAGTGTTAGTGTTACATGGGAGGAGGAGATGGTTGTCAGTGTACATGAGGCAATTGTAACATTGTCTCAGAATTCCCAGATTCACCAAATGGGCAGGAGAGGACGCCAGCATCTGACCCTTCGACATGCTAGAAAGAATTATGAGTTGGTATGAGACAGAAAAGTAGTGGGCTTAGCAGGGAAGTGGGCACTCCTGGGGGTTTTGCTAGTGAGAGATTTGTATAATATAGGAGTGCTTGACCTGCAAAGAGAATGCTTATAAGACAAGGGATATGCTTATAAGACAAGTGCTGAGCTTTTGAGAAGAAAAGCTATTTGGAACAAGTGCTGCACTTTTTAGTGTAGGTGTAAACTGTTTAGGTTCCTAACAGAGCAGTTCTAAGGGAAAAATTGAAGAACAGACTTTCTGGAGCCAGAAAGAGTTTAACCTTGTTTAACCGGCGCTGCCCGATGCTGCTCTAGTGGCAACTCCGTGCTAAATCACGCTAAAGCACGTTAAAGCGTGCTTGATGGCAGGGGCTGGAAAGAAGCAGGAATAGACCCAAAAGGGAAAATAAAACTACAGTTTCAAGTCAGTAACCACCTCTACGGGGGGCAGGGAAGCTGCTCAATGTTAGTCACTGCCACTGATGAACAGAGAGACCCTCCTTCAGCCCAAGCAAAAATGGCCTCACAGAAACTTTCAAACAGTTTAGGAACAGCAAGCCTGTAACTGAACTTTTTTAACTCTCAGAAAAGTGGGAAAAAAGCAAGATTTTTTTTTGTTTTTTACAGAGATAGCAGAGGTTCACAAGTAATATCACGTTATAACAGTGCAGTAAATGACCCCACACAAGAGTGCTAGGTCAAGGACAGAAAATATGCAAGTTTTAAGAAAAAAACGATTTAAAATTAAGTACAAACAGGAAATTCAGCAAACAGCTTTTGGTTGTGCTCTAAATACAGCTACTAATACAGAAATCAAGTTTAACAAGCCAGAAAATGCTCAAGCTAGGCAGCTATGCAGAAAAACTTAGCAAATAAACAGAGAAAAAATACTTAAAATCTCAAAAGTGGCTCCCTTCTTCTCTCAGCGTTTTTCCTCTTGGAGGGTGCTTCACCAACAGCCAACAAGCCTGAAAAGACGCTCAAACCACGAGGCAACTAGGTTTTAAGAGAGCAAGATGAAGGAGTTATGGAAATGACCCCTAGTGGCCAATAAAACTACAGTTTCAAGTCAGTAACCACCTCTACGGGGGGCAAGGAAGCTGCTCAATGTTAGTCACTGCCACTGATGAACAGAGAGACCCTCCTTCAGCACAAGCAAAAATGGCCTCACAGAAACTTTCAAACAGTTCAGGAACAGCAAGCCTGTAACTGAACTTTTTTAACTCTCAGAAAAGTGGGAAAAAAGCAAGATTTTTTTTTTTTTGCTTTTTACAGAGATAGCAGAGGTTCACAAGTAATATCAAGTTATAACAGTGCAGTAAATGACCCCACACAAGAGTGCTAGGTCAAGGACAGAAAATATGCAAGTTTTAAGAAAAACGATTTAAAATTAAGTGCAAACAGGAAATTCAGCAAACAGCTTTTGGTTGTGCTCTAAATACAGCTACTAATACAGAAATCAAGTTTAACAAGCCAGAAAATGCTCAAGCTAGGCAGCTATGCAGAAAAACTTAGCAAATAAACAGAGAAAAATACTTAAAATCTCAAAAGTGGCTCCCTTCTTCTCTCAGCGTTTTTCCTCTTGGAGGGTGCTTCACCAACAGCCAACAAGCCTGAAAAGATGCTCAAACCACGAGGCAACTAGGTTTTAAGAGAGGAAGATGAAGGAGTTATGGAAATGACCCCTAGTGGCCAATAAAACTACAGTTTCAAGTCAGTAACCACCTCTACGGGGGGCAGGGAAGCTGCTCAATGTTAGTCACTGCCACTGATGAACAGAGAGACCCTCCTTCAGCCCAAGCAAAAATGGCCTCACAGAAACTTTCAAACAGTTCAGGAACAGCAAGCCTGTAACTGAACTTTTTTAACTCTCAGAAAAGTGGGAAAAAAATTTTAATAGTATAATTTTCATTTTAATAACAGGTATGGCATTAGCATGAATTTTCGGATGTGTATATGACGAACAGTTGAGTTTAAGTTTGCACATCCTTTGAAAATTCATGCTAATGCGAAACCTGTTATTTTATCAACTTTCTGTTTATAAGAGCTATATTTAAAATGTGTCTGTCCCTCCAACATTATCAATTTTGGCCAGTGTTTGTGCTCTATGGAGTTGAGAGGTATCCTCTCTCATATTGAATTGCTGAACAGCAATTCTGGAGTGCAGGGGGGGGGGCGTGTGTATTGGGAGAGCAGTGCTCTCAGACATGCCCCCTGCACTCGCACACACACAACTGTGTCCGTTTTAGAGCACGGCAGTGCGCCTTCATACATATGCATGGCGCGCTGCCATGCTGCACAGGAACGGTCCCTCCCATGCATGAATAAGCTATTTCTGCACAGAGGTTTGCTGAATCTCCGGGAATGTTTTTAGATTACCAGTCACCTCTATAAGTAAGTTACATACCTATTATTAGAGGGATTGCTTTAGACAGTTGTAGACATAATATAACATAAAAAAGCAACAATGTTTCTGATTGCTGCTAAGAAAAATGTACTCTGTAGAGTACAAAGTGCATGCCTGGCTGGACCCTTGTTAACTAGTACTTATATGGTATTACAGTGAGTTGAAACGGCTAGTCTTAAAATGACTTCCAGGTTGACAGCCTAGTAATTGCTATCATGCCAGAATTCTCCCTGTCTGGGGAGAGAGACACAGATTCTGAGTCATTAAACCACCACGGAAATTCTTTTATTTTAACAAAACGAGTACTGTAAGTCCTCACCAAAGGAGTTTGGAGGACATCTCTTACTACATACAACAATACATGTGAGCTGTCCAATACTTACCCCTGACTTGTGACATATTCAGTATAGCTCCACCTGTATGAGAAACTAGGTACTAAACGCAATCTGGTTTCATATGAAGTAGGGCCTGTAGTACCTAGTTCCACCTCAGTGAGAAGCCCATTCAGTTCAGTGTGCTTGCCAATGATTCAAATACCAAATTATTTCAGTACTTTATTTACACTACTCTGATCCTGAACCACAGTCTCACTCTTGGAATGACATCATACCAGAGGGCGGGACGCACCTTAAGCAGTAACTTTCAATGTACAAACTGCAAGGGAGCCCGGTTGTGCTAGGAGTGGGTAATGAGATTTTGAGATATTCTAGATTTCAAAATATTCTATAATGATCCCGGGAACTATTGCCATATTAGCCTGATGAGCCTGGTCTGCAAGGCCATGGAATGTATCATCATGGAACTCATAAACAAAGACATTGGTAACTTCCAAACTCTGGACCCCACCCAGTTCCCTAGTTCAGGTTTGTGAAAGGCAGATCATACCTTCTGAACCTGATCGACTTGTTTGAGGCAGTCACCAAAGCCATAGATGAGGGTAAGGTGGTTCACACAGCCTATCTTGACCTCACCAAGGCTTTCAACACCATCCCCCATTCCGGAATTATAGCTAAACTCACTAAACTAGATATAAATCCCTATGTCACAAGATAGGTTGCCAACTGGCTCACTGATAGAGCCCACACTATAAAAGTTGCAGACTCCAAATCTGACTTCAAACCAGTGACAAGTGGAGTATCACAGGGTTCAGTCCTGGGACCTCTCCTGTTTGGTATCTACTTCTATGAAGTACAGGCTAACACAGAAGCCCTCTGGCTAATGAAGTTTGCAGATGACTGCAAACTAGGAGCCATAGTCGAGTCCCCAAATGATGTGGACATCCTACAGAAGGGCCTCACTGAGACAGATGCCTGGTGTCAGAGGCATGGCCTCAAGCTCAATGCCAAAAAGTGCATTGTCATCCCACTTGGTAAAAACTCTATACCCATGAACTACCACATAAATGTCAGTCTACTTAACACCAAATGTGTGATAAGAGACCTTGGGACCCAGGTGGACAGTAGTCTCTCTTTGATAATCACATTGCCACAGTAGTCAGGAAATCCTTCTATGTGGCACACCTCATCACAAAAGGGTTCTCATCCAGGAAAAAAGAGGTCATTGTTCCCCTCTACTCAGCACTCATTAGACCCATTATAGAATACAATGCCTCTTTTGGAATGTATCTCACAAGACATCTGCAGCAGCTGGAAAGGCCACAGAAGTACATCACAAAGAGGATTACTGGCCTCAAACAGATGCCCTACACTGAACGTCTCAAAAAACTCCAGCTTTTCTCTGTAGCATATCGCCTACATCGAGGAGATCTCTGCCTAACATATAAAGCTATGTTAAACCCAGAGCTGTTGGACATGCTACACCTAAAGAAATCCCAATCCCTCCAAGCTACATGCTCTAGGGACCTAAATCTTGTCACCACAATAAACAGGACATGCTGGAGGGATATATTCCTGTCCCAGAGACTTCCCATACTCTGGAACAAGCAACCCATCTATGTCAAGCAAAGTTCCCCATTAGCACTTTTCAAGAAAAATCTTGATGAGTGGATGGGAAATAGCAAATACACCCCGGGGATCACTTCTGTGGCTCTTCTCGACAGGGACACAGGAAATTAACTTTCTTGGGTGGCATAAGCCAGGGAACCTTATTGGCTAGGCTTACTTAAGCCCTTGGGCTGATAGCCTAGTACCTACCTATGAACCTATGAACCTATAATGTACCCTCTAAATCCATTCAAACCTGTCTACTGCTGCATCTTCTACCAGTATAACAGTACTGGTATTGCAGGCAACAGTACCAGTGCTGTCATACAGGTGGAGTTTTATATCCTACACACCATGCTGAGTAGCAGTGCTACTTGTATGATGGTCTTAAGAATTGCTTGTATGAAAAGGTTTGACTATCATGAATGCATTCTCTCAATTCATACCTGAGATGAGTATGCATGGGGTACTGTACAGTACTTCACATTGTGAAACTGTGTATTTGTTACCTATATATGTCATCATTCCTGAAAATCATACATGATCAACATATCACATTAACACTCATATGCAATCCTCATTAAATATGGTGCATCTTCTAATATGTTCTTGCTAAACATGCAAAGCAGCATGGGAGACCTCAACATTTCATCATAAAATGATCTCCGGTCTCAGTATCTTTAGCTACTCTGTTAGACTAAAAGCCCTGCCCATCTACTCAGTATCATACAGATTTCCAAATGATGATCTCTGCTTAGCTTAATGTGCTATGAATCACCCACTACTGTTGGAACTCATTCAACTAAACAGAACCAGTGGTAAAGCCAACACTCCTCTACACCTAAACTTGTAGCATCACATCAACAGCACCAGCTCTTCTCCTGAAATGGTACTATTCCATCTATATGTGAGAATTGCTGCTGTAGGCAATGTTGCTTCCCAATATGTACCTGCAGTACAAATTGCCTCTTACTGCTGGAGCTGTGACAATACCACAGCCATTTACTGACTTCAGGGTCTACTCTGTTGCTTTTGGTTTTGTAGTAAGTATACTCCCGGTGCCAGTCTCTGACGAGAATACTGTACTGACAGCCTGATTTCCCTTTAGAAATCAGGCATATGGTTCCACCATTACATACGACTTAACACAAATGAGGAATGGCATAGCCTTTGGTTGTGGAATCAGGCATAGGGATCTACCCTTATTTATGACTTATCACAAATGAGGACAGACAGAACCTTTGGTTGTAGAATCAGGCATAGGGATCTACCCCTATGTATGAACTATCACAAATGAGGACTGGCAGAGCCTTTGGTTGTAGAATCAGGCATTGGTAACAGCACTGTGTAACATGCCATCCCATGGCCAAAGCTTTTTGGAATTCCAGGGATTTTTTTTTTGTTTTTTGATCTTTGAACAGCACAAGTCCCCTTTCTCTTACCAAACAACCAATCCAAGGAACTTATAGTCTCCTTAAGTTGTCTTTTATCAGGTCCATCATTAAATATGGTGCATCTTCTAATATGTTCTTGCTAAACATACAAAGCAGCATGGGAGACCTCAACATTTCATCATAAAATGATCTCTGGACTCAGTATCTTTAGCTACTCTGTTAGACTAAAAGCCCTGCCCCTCTACTCAGTATCATACAGATTTCCAAATGATGATCTCTGCTTAGCTTAATGTGCTACGAATCGCCCAGTACTGTTGGAACTCATTCAACTAAACAGAACCAGTGGTAAAGCCAACACTCCTTCTCTACACCTAAACTTGTAGCATCACATCAACAGCATCAGATAGTGAGATACCTACTTCAATGTACTCCCCATTTCTGAAATAGACTGCCCATATCTGTCAAGCATAATACTTCCCTAGAAGCCTTCAAACCAGTCTGGATGACTGAATGCGTGACTGCAAATTTTCATCAGGAATACATGGAGAAAGTTTACTTAATGGCGGGCACTGGTAGTTTCACACCAGTGGCTGAGTTTCGTGATGGTCTCTTTTGATTGTAAGTTTCTTAAGAACCTATGAGCCAAGGAGCCTAAGCAAATCAGTTGGGAAATATGACAATTTATGGATTTCCTATCAGAAGTGTGAAATATAATACAGTGAGTTATGACACTGAAAATTAAAAGGCAGCTTCAACAAATAATAGTGAATTACAAAACTCAGTGTTGCACCTTTAAAGAGTTTTTGCTGGGGTGAGGTTCTTCACACCAATATTACATATATGAAGTAATACTTTATCGCTGTACATCAGACTAGACAACTGTGAAATGCTTAAAACTTGCACTTAGTATGCATTTCTTTCTTTCATAATTCTGCATATCAGAATATGGCAATAATGATCCCAAGATTTTAAACAGGCAACACATTTGGCTCAATGCATTTTTGTCTTTATGATTTCCTTTAATAATCACATCTCTAGGGCAACACAAGTGTTAATATTGAAAAATATTATTTCAAATCACCAAAAAGCTTCCAAAATATTCAAATAGTTGATGTTATTCTACTTTGTTAATCTGCGGGTCTCCTATATAGTGTGGGAGCAAGCTTTCTGGTCAATGAATTTTTGTGCTTTATGTCTAAAATACTAAGCAGTAGATATCTGTACAGCTAAACAATACACAGTAAAATCTAAAGCTATAAATATGCTGTTATCTGTTACTAATTCTAAAGGTATATATTCTGAATAGATTTTAACTGTTGAGTATAACATTTATTGTTCAGTATAGATTTTTTAAACAAATTAAATCCTATATTGGAATTAAGTTAATCAAATATTATTCCTAGAGAAGCTTCCATTTTATTCATAACTAAGTCAAGCCAGATTTATTCATTCATTCCTCAATTACGCTCTTAATCCAATTGATGATCATGGGCGTTAGCATTTTTTTAATTTTATTTATGTTCAGCATATAAAATAGAATCACTCATTAAGATTTAGTGGCACTAAGAGTCTTAGATGGCTAAACATATGAAGGCATATGATTATTATTAGCATTAAGCACTAAATCCATTAATTAAAGTAATTAAAGTGCCCATTTCAGACAAGTGCATTTTAAATCTACTTAATGCAGTTGTTCAAATATTATTAAAGGCTTATAACACAAAGTTTGTAATTCAGATGGAGTATTATATGTTCTGCATTAGCTATTCTTTATAGCTGATTGTTATTCATAAATACTGAAATTAACAGGTATCCCAAGTTACTGCATCTGACAATTCCTTTGTTAAAGTAAACAATGTGATAAAGGAAATCTTACTGGTGGCTGTTTTGAATCATAAATGCTTTTCACATGAGCTATTTATTATACTCCCTGAAGCATCTTTGAATAATAATAGATAAAACATCTCTCATGTAGAATATAAATTGCCAAATGTAATAAACGTGTCATCAGGAAACTAAAAGAGATGATGAAAAGTTTCATTAATGTCTTATTGTGGTCTGTCATGATAAAAGGCATCAGTTTTTATTCAACATTTTTATTAAGTTTTGTACCTCACTCAAGCATTTAAAGAAAATACAGCAATTTAAGCAATAGAAATGAGAGCCAGTGAGGCAGAGTCAGAGACTAATCTCCCCAGACTTTCCAGCTGTACTGGAGTATTCCAAAATGATGCGATTCAGTGGCTTACCTGTAACTGTTAGCGATGCTCAGCCTCATTCAGTAACCTTGATATGCAGGGATGTTTATTGAAGATGCACCGTGGCAGGGCTAGCCACCTAGTGGTGTAAACCCTGGCTCTTGGTGATTGTCACTGTTGAAGTGACACGCTCACACCATGTGCAAAAATGGCAAAAAGGGGTTGTGAATGGATGGTTTATTGAATATGCAGTTGCCATAATGATTAAGGGCTTTGCCTCACATAGACAAGGTACATGGTTTGAACCTGACCTTCAGCTACTTTCTGTATGGAGTTTGTAAATTCCCCCTCTGTCTCTGTGGAGTTCCCCCAACATCCTAAAAATATGCTGAGTGTTTTCCCCGCAAACTCATTCAAGAATGGAGTTGTGGGCAGCAGCAGCACAGACTGTAGATGGTGTCAGTGGAAGAGTCATGTAAACCATCTAAAGGAAAATATGGATCACAGACTGTGTGCCATATTAGGTCCAGCCACTTGAAGCTGTAAATACTTGGTTTTAGGTGATTTGGTTGGGTTAACTAAAGTTGCCAACAATGGGAAGGGTATTTGCCAGTGATAAGTGAGAGGGCATATATGCCAGTGAAAACCAGGGATAGGTGTGTGTGTGTGTGTGTGTGTGTGTGTGTGTGTGTGTGTGTGTGTGTGTGTGTGTGTGTGTGTGTGTGTGTGTGTGTGAGTGTGTGTGTGTGTGGGTGTGTGGGTGTGTGTGTGTGTGTATGTGTGATAAACCCCTGAATCAATAAGGCCCTACTTTGGTTACATGGGATCGCTCTGTTGAGTGAAATCTGGATGTAAAACAATCCTAAGGATTGCTACATTCAGTACAGGTTCACTGATACGGATTGGAAGTGGATGATAAGAAGGAGGAGGCTGGACATCCTCTGTATCAGAAGATGAGCAGTGCAGCAAGTATCCAGAGTCTACTAGAAGGAAGACAGGCAACAAATACATTCAACTATCCAGGTTTTTACCTCATATTTTAGTCTGTTCCTCATAAAATTTGTGGTTTCCTGCCAAATCACTGAGGACTGAAGTCACTAAATAATGACATATAGTAGTGTTTTAGACTTCATATCCTCCAGAAAATACACAGTAATGTTATTCTAGCATCCTTTTAAGTTCATACCAGCAATATTTAAAATCTGTCCTTATTTTTGGGCCTTTGTCCCTCCATTATTTTAGGCTTTATCCAGAGTTCTTGCATAAATAAGTTGAGAAGTATGGACAAATGGTGAGGGGAATTGTGGTGAAGAGGCCAGAAGACAGTAAGGGATGTCATCAGAATTAGTGACAGAATCATAGCAATCAGACTACAGTGTAAGACTAAGCCTATGTCCCACATCAGGGTTGTGACAGTGAGGAAAAGAGTACATTCAACCAACAATTGTGGCACCCACTAGGTAAAGCAGGACAACAAGAGTTACTGTTGATAATGTGAGACCTGAATGCATATATCAGGACATATCAGGGTTCACATGCACTGGGTTTCAAGAATAAAGAAGGAGAAACCATTGTCCAACAAATGGCTCAGCAAGATAGGCAATCACAAAGACCATGCCAATATGCAACATAGGTAGCCTTCCCAGTATAGAAAAGGCACTGAGGTAGAATAAGTAATTGCAAAGCCATCCCCAGTGAAACTGCTGACCCAAGCATAAACCATCGGGTGATACAATCAGCTGCAAACAGTGGCCACAGAAGGCTCTGAGGTCAACAGAAACTGGGCTGAAGACCTGAAATTTTATTAGAGAAAGCACAAGACTACAAGAGTTTATGGAAATACTCAGGGCAATAGCACCTAAAGAAAAAGAGAAAATACATGGAGTTGAAAAAGAATGGCAGCCCATCAAAACAGCTTGTCTAAGGACTAGAGAAAAGATATTGGTCAAGCCAGATATGGGAATAATGTGCTTGTGGTGGAATGCAGAAGTCTAGGAAGTCATAAAAGGAAAGAAATAGTACATGAAAAAGTGAGGAAGGAATGCTGGTTGGCTAACAAAGAGGCTAAGACATCAATTGACAATATTGAAGCGCAAGGCATCAGATGCACTCTACCAGCTTCTGGAAAGTGACTCAGTAAATGGCACATAAAACTCTGTCAGGTTGCAAGGCAAATACTGAGAGATAAAGGAAATAGTCAAAAGACATCATCCTGAAAAAAAGTTTGTTACTCTTCATAAGGGATGCCAGCAACAACCTGCACACCAGATCACAGGAAATCAAAGCTATATGAAAAGAGTACTTCCAGCAACTTCTGAATGAAGAAAACCTCACAAAAACTGTGCTGCCCCAGACACAGCCTATGACGAAGGAGGAATAGTCCACTCTAGAAGAGATAAGAACAGCACTAAGGAAAATGAGGTCAGGAAAAGCAGCAGGCTGAGAAGAGGTCACAGGAGATATGATAAAGATGTTGGGTGAGTTAGGGGAGAAATGGCTTCTGAAGGTATTCATGACATCATGAAGAGAAAACCAAATGACTGGAGAATAAGCCTACAGGTGTCAGTGTACAAGAGCAAAGGGGACATTTGCAACTGTGGGCAGTATAAAGGTATCAAGCTCCTGTCACACTGCATGAACATTCTGGAGAGGGTGATAGACAAATGAATATGCAGAGTAGAGGAAAGCAAAGTGGGAGACAAGGAATTTGGATTCAGATCAGGCTGCAGCACAATTGACCTGATATTCATCATGAGGCAGATAGTTGAGAAGAAACTAGAAATGAGGAAAGAGTCCAACTGGGTATCCTAGACTTGGAAAATACCTATGACAAGGTCTCAAGAAGGTTGATTTGGGCAGTCCTGTGCTGGTTTGAAGTCCAAGAAACACTGGTAGAATTAGTATAGGATATGTACAAAGAATTTATGACACAAGTATGAATAGTGTTCAGACTCACAGTGGGGTTCCCAGTGGGAGCGAGAGTGCATCAGGGCTCATCTCTATCCCCACTGCTGCTCATACCAGTTATGGATTACATTAGCACACAGGTCGGAGGGGACAGCTCAACAAAGTTGTATGCAGATGAAGTGGCATTACAGGTAAACTCTAAACAAGAACTTAAGCAAATGACAAGGGAATAAGTTGCAAAACTGAAGGTAGCTGAGATGAAATTGAGTTCTGATATGACAGTTGAAATGGCAGCAAATGGAGGAACACTGGCAACTGGTTCAGGCAAATAAAACGGTAGACCAGATGAAAAAACTGTATTTAATGGATCCATTAGATACACTTTTTTCATCTGGAGTCTACCATTTTATTTGCCTGAACCAGTTGCCAATGTTTCATTTTTGGTTTGTCTTTTGTTTTCAAGTTTTATTAGCAAATGGAGTAAATCAAAATAAACTGAGAATGGGGGGGTATGCCAAAATGGCCAACTGAAGACAGCAAAAATATTTATTATTATTCAATATTTTTTTATCAATGGTAGTTTAATCTTCATTTATTTCAACTTTGGTGAAAAAATACAATCATTTTCTTGTCAAATTTAACTGGAGACTACTTCACTAACTGAAAAAGAACAACTCAAAACACTCCCACACTGATACAGCCTTGAGGAAAGACTTACAGTTAGTTACATCCACTCTCCAAGAACTGTCTTTAAAAATAGATGGCTTTCAACAAAATCTGGAAACTCTCAGAGAAAACTGTCTTAAACAAACTGATGTTTTTAAGGAAATATTTCAGCAGCTAAAAACCAAAGTATCCAACATAGAAACCTCATTAAATGACATTGATGGAAGACTGAAAGTAGAAGAATCCAAAATTGACTTTCTCCTCAAACAAAACACGTGGCTTCTTAACAAAATTGATGATCTGGAGAATTGTGAAAGAAAATGTAATATAAGAAATTTCCGTCTTCCAGAGAAAACTGAAGGTAAGGACATGATTGTTTTTTCAAATTCTTGGATTCCTGAGATTTTTGGCTTATAGGAAGGTTTTTCTTATGGTATAGAAAGGGCTTACACAGCCATAGGTAAACTGGCAGCTTCAACATCTACTTCTCCACCTGGATCTATTGTAATACATTCCCTATCTTATTTAGACAAGGAACTTGAACTTAAAATTGCCTGGAGGAAAGCCCATTTGCAGTTTAAATAGAATCCAATCAGATTTGATAATGATTACTCTTCTAAAGTCATGGACGTGAGAAAAAAAGCTGGCCATTTGTCAAGTTTCTCAAACAGAACAATATCAAAACACAAATTATTTATCCAGTTCAAATAAAAATTATTTTGCCTAATGAAATAAATTAGAAGAAACATTTTTTTTATTAAAAATAATAATATGATTTCCACCCCAAAAGATATGGACTGGTCTTCTCCCTCTCTGAAAAGATCTTCAGAAATGATTTTTTGGACTGACGTAAAAAAGAAGAAACGATAAACTGATTCCATTACTGTGAACATTATTAAATCTCTCAAAGCATCAACTTGCAAATGACTTTTACAGTATATGTCTAACTTTTAAGGATAAAACTTTCAACAAATGTTTACCATTTTACTTCACTTGCTAAGCATTTCCTGTTTTGTAAATCTTATGTCCAGCTAATATTTCATATAAATAACTCAAAGTTACTCATTACTTCCTAATAATAGTTATCTGCTCAACATAACAACGTCTCTCACAGGTAACACTTTTTGTTATTTCCCTCATAAAACTTACAAAGATCTCTAAATTAATCAATAATTATAGTACTGCAGTTTTTTAAACTGTTCTTTGTCAAGAAAAATTTCCCTGTATTGTAGTTCATGTTCTATTTTGATTGTCTGACGGTGTATGGGAAGTTTGATGGCTTGTATGGTGGTTTTCTTTGTTAGATATGATCTTGGCTGGGATTGTGTTGTAGAAGATTTATATCTGGTCTTTAGAAATGTGGTTTGGACTGAAACTATGTTTGAAAGTGGTGTTCAGTAGATACGGCCATTTTGCAATGTCCCTTGCATGTTATTTTAACTTTTTTTTTCTCATTTAGTAGACTGTTTCCCTTTTAGAAAAAAAAGTCTGCTGCAATGCTAATCAACTGTTCGCCTAGAGAGTTACAGCCTGAAGCTTTTCTACTTACCTTGAGATCCCACACAAGCTACCACAGTGATTGGTTTTCTAGGGAGTTGTTTACCATGTGTGCATTATCTTTCAATAATCAGTCTGACGGTGCACCTTTATGAGAAAGAAAATCAAAGTCAGTACCTGTGTTATGTACTTAACTTTCTGCAAATTATTCAAGTGTTATATTGGTTTTGATACAAACTAGTGCTGAGAATACAGTCTTACAGCCTCTTGCCTAAAAATGAATATTATGGCTGTCAAGTAAAATGTTGATATGGTACCTTTTCACTAGTGATGAAATTAGGTATTCATTAAGAAGTCTTGCTCTCTGCCTTTGCCATATCCTAATATTCAGCAGTTATCTGAAAAGTATGTCAACTCTCTATTTCCATTATTTTATTCAATTGTTGGTACATTCTTAGTTTATTAATATATGATGCAATACTGAAAATTGTCTAGCAGTTAATTATTTAGGACATTCTGTTTATTTTTTTTATTTCAATTGAATCAAATTCAAAAGTACTAACATTAGCCTTCAATTCTGAAACTTGTTTAATGGATGTTCAAATCTTACTAATCTGCTTAAAGGGAAATGGTCTGCTTACATTTATTGTCATAGTAGTTTTAAATTAGTAAATTTCTCCCCAGTTTGTACAAGCTGTATCATTTGTTAGTTCCCTATTTATTTTAAATAGTCTCCTTAATCTATATCTAACTCTGTAGAGCTGTCTCTCTGGCATAGTCTGTTAGTCATGAAGGGTAGTCTAATGGATCTTAGTTTATCTATTAGACTAGGAATTTTTATAATTCCATGCATGATGTTAGGAATTTATATCTATATTGTTAAACTGTTTCATATTCCATTTTTGCTTTGTTTTTCTTTTAGGCCTGAATCAATACCTTTTAAAATTCCACTAATAAATACTTTCATGTTATTTATACTAGTTATTTTTTTTAAATATTCACATATTATTTATGGACAGGAGAAATATTGGGTTCCAGTAGCTAGAATTCATTTTAAATTTAATTCCCTTTATAGATTCAAATGGAATTAACATTATAGGTTCATAGATTAGTACTAAGCTAACTGCCCTTGTAAGTTATTTTAAGTCTAGCCAATTATCCCTTGTGAGACTCGAACTTTGCACCTTGTTTTTGTAAAGCAAACACCTTAACCATTAGGCCATCCTCCCAACCCCATTATTGTTTTTAAATATTAATAGGTTAAATAATCCAAGGAAAAGATCAAACTTGATGACATACCTAACTAACAATAAAACCCAGGTGTTTTTTCTTCAAGAGTTTCATTTTAAAACAGATGAAAAAGATACGTGGACACTTGCAAATTTTTAACTCTGGCTCATTCTTCATGTAAAAGCAAGAGCAGAGGGGCTATGATTCTTTGGAGGAAAAATATTATTAATCCTCAGATAATCTATAAATATAAAGATCAATATGGGCTTTTCACACTTCTTATCTTAAAATTTAATAATGGGATCTGGACATTGGTGAATGTCAACTGGTTTCCTAGTAGGGGATACATATTGCCAAAAAGTGTCTAGATTTTTATTACAGATACTTATAAAGGTAACCTTATATTAGGAGGATACTTTAATTGTACCCTGGACAATTCAGAAACCACTAATAAAAGAATATTAAGACTTACTACCACAGCAAAAACTCTTAAACATGGATTGAATCACTTAATTTAATAGATACACATAATGTGAAAGACACTAAATATTTAACATTTTCACATCAAGATCAAAGATTTGGCATCCAAACAAAAAGAGACAACATTTTAGTCCCCATGATCTGTTCTCCAAAATTTCACATTTTTCTATACTTCCATGTTCATTGTCTAAGCATGATTCATTTATATTTAAGTTTCAAATAGATTTCAAAAGACTTTCTTTTACAACCAGAATTCCTGCTTAAATAACTGGAATCAGAGATTTTAAATTGTGACTAACTTCAGAACTACAAATAAGGCAAGAAAAGATGAAGACATGCAGCTAAAAGATGACTGGATTGTGTGAGAGAAGAACTGCAACACTCAGGTATGACTGCAAAAAAAAGTCAAAGACGGGCATTGAATCAAGAGAGATGGCAACAGCTGATGTGACACCCCATCCTATGTAGAAAATTGGGTTGATGATGATGATGATTAGATTTCAAAAGGTCCAGAACAGTGGAGCAAAGTGGTTCAAGGCAGTGAAGTGCAGGCTGTCCACTAAACAGTAATCACTGCCTTGACTTGCCAGTAGTGCCAAAGTGGGTCTCAGGTTTGGTAACAAAGGTAGAGCCACTGTGGATATCAATTTCAGTACCAAAGGTGTGTGCCAACTTCCTGTTCAGCAGAATAGTCACTACTACATATCTACATAATGCACTTTGAAGATATGCTGAACAAAGGAATCCTGTCATTTATTCACAGCATACTATATATGTCTTTGGGGTGCCTACATCTTCTAATCACTCATGAAGGTACAGTGGCTTGGTAAACAATCTCACATACTATTGTACACTTTAAGAACTATGAGGCATTTGTAATAAGACTGGCAAGGTACAGTATATGTATTCCAACTGTCCTTGATTGTCAGAGATGTGCCTGATGTCCCAAAACTCTGCTCCAATCCTTCAATAATTTTTAGTTTATTCATTTGACAGGACTGGAACCACTGTCTACTATTATGAATAAAAAATTATGAAATATAGCACAGAAAAAAGAGCTTATGCCCATGATAACAAATATTTTCTTTTTAATAAGATGGAGCAATATATACTGTGCCAGGATATCCTACAGCTAAACTGGGCAACCTATATTTTGCACTGTTCTGCACAAAATGTTTTATAGCTACATACTGAGTTCAAATGGAGACCGAAGTGTGAGGTCTTTGTGTCTTTCAGTATGGATATGGCCACTCAGATATTCAGGTGCCTAATTTCAATTTATGCAAAGACACCTCACCCACCAAGCACATTACTTTTGCCACCACAAGCTTCAGGCTTGTTATAGATTTCTCAATAAATAGATGTGCTGGCACTCCACTCACCAGGCTGAGCAAAGAACGAGTGATGGTCATATGTCTGTCAGGTAACAGAATTGCAAAATATCACTAAGGCTTTTGGAGCTCTTCACACCAAATATGCATATGATCTACTCACTGCACATGTAGGAGTAAATGTCATTCAATACTACAGCCTGGATGATATGAAAAGATTCACGGAATGGCACTCCATATATGACTCCAGTGCTGGTAAGCAACTAGTCATGAGCAGTATCCTGCCATCATTTCAAATTAAGACACAATACAATACAATAAAGACACAATACAAACAAAAATAATCAGCTTCAACAATTTGCTCACTAACTGGTGTCATTCCAAAGGTGCCAAATGTGTGTGTTTGGGGGGGTGCATATGTATGTGTGTGTATCAGCTTGGACAGAAATTATCAGTAGTCCTATCAGAGCAAAAGCCATTTATCAGTGGAGGTCCAGGAAGAAAAGCTCCACAGTAGCACTAATGATTAGACAACAAACAATAATGAGAGAGTACATATACGAAAATAAATACAGTCAGTAATGCAGTATATGCGTGCTAAATATAGTAAACTGCTTAAGTACATTAACAATATGAACAGTAGAGTAGTTTCTATAAACAGTAGCTCAGCTATTTACAAATTTAACAATAACAATAAAAAGTAATGTAAAAGGCAATTAACAAATCAGAGAGCTTCTTACAAGATGCTCAGTAGAGAAATAGTATCAAACAGTAGATGGCATTAGGCTATAATCAATATCAGTATATTGTTGCTAACAGAATGTCAGTGTAGTAAGAGATTGACTAGGAGTTGCAGATGCATCATTCCCCAGAACTTCTCCACGTTGGGAAAGACATTCTCTGTTTCCATGGTACCTTTTATAAGCAAAGTGGGTCTCCCACACCTATCACCCTAGCTGCTTCAAATCAGGCCTATATTAAATATGACACTGGTCACCCTAGAAACCTAAACAAAACATGCCCACATTCAAGGTCTAATTCTTGAAAACAGTAGACATCCACATAGCTACAAAAATTAGTTCCAATTTAGTGACAACATCCTTCCTTTGCTTAGATTTATTTATTTATTGCTTTTGTTTACCAGCCAAATCTGACTGGGCACAGGACCCATTTTCAGCAGAGGCTCAGAGAGAGAAAGGCTCCAATGTACAAATAACAGCAATAGACAGACTGACACTAACATCTGAAAGTCAGTAATATACAATAGTTTTTACAAAGTTCTCAAATGAGGAGAAGTGAATTTCAAATTTGATAAAATATACAGATAGCCATGCTGTTGCTATTTTCAACAGAAAGCAGTGTATCTCACTACCCAGGTAAGATTCATTAATGGTATATCATGCCTGTTAAAAATTGCTGATTTCTTCGAGAAAGTCAATAAGGCCCAGGACAAAGGAAAGACAGTGCATACTGCTACTGCTTATCGTGACCTAGCCAAGGCATTTGACACAATTCCCCCACTCAAGTATTATAGAAAAAACTCTCACAATTGGGAATTAACCCCTACAGTACCAAATGAGTAGCTAACTAACTCACCAACAGAACACATGCTGTAAAAGTGGGTGACTTCACCTCTATCAAAAGACCAGTCACCAGTGGCGTTCCACAGGGTTCTGTGCTGGATCCCTTACTGTTCAAAATTTATTTCTCAGAAGTCCAGGCAAATTTCCACAGCCTGTGGCTGGCCAAGTTCACTGACGATTACAAATTGGGAGCAATCACTGAGACCCCAATGGTGTTAATATACTGCAGACAGGTTTAACACAGAGAAATGATTGGTTTCAAAGCCACAGACTAAGGCTAAATGCAAAAAAATGCATTATTATTCCCTTTGGGAAAGCTGATATCCCTGCTAATTACATTACAGACAGCATCCCCCTAAGAGTAGACCCAGAGGTCCATGATCTGGGTACTAATGTTAAATGCAATCTGAACTTTGACTACCACATATACACAGCAGTAAGGATGTCCTTCTATGTGATACATCTTATAAGTAAAGGCATCACATCTAGATCAAAGGATGTTATAATTCCATTATACTCTGCCCTTATCAGACCAATAACTAAGTACAGTGCTCCCTTTTGCGTTACCTCATCAGACACCTGCAACAATTGAAGAGACCACAGAGGTTTCTCACCAAGAAATTACAGGTTAGACAAAACAAGTCTTACATGGAAAGACTGAAAACCCTGTCACTGTATTCTGTCTCCTGCTTGTTGCCCAAGGGATAACCTGTGCCTGGCTTACAGGGCAGTCTCTGACAAGGCCCTGATGGAAATGCTAGACATTTATAAATCAAACTGCATTAGAGTCACTCGCTCCAGGGATCTCAACCTAACCTCTGACATTTAGAAGTGTAATGCTGTTTGCATTAATATTTACAGGTCCATATACTTCTGGACAACATCAGGGAATGGCAGGTGAGTGTCTCCATATAGTGTTATCGTGACCACAACCTGCTATTGCCTCTGCCTCATGTCATGGCACTGCTCTTTACTGCCATATTGAGATTTCCCTAACATTATACGTTACAGGTACATCCAGTGGGGGCTCAAGCCATGCAGGTGCAAGTGCAGACAGACCAGGTATGTTACCACAACAGCTTCATAGGCTACAGTAATGTAGCAGCCCAGCCCCTGTTACTGTGTCATATATGTCATGTTGTCAGTATTCCGTTGCCTGCATACATGACTATGTTGTCTATCTCTTTACTTTCTCACTTCAGGATCCACAGTATAACACACACTCACAACAGTGGGAGTCTGTCAGTGGTATGCTATTACCTTTCATACATGTCATTGCTGTTACTCCTGTTGTTGTCGTCCATTAATACTGTATCCTTCTACCCATTCCTGGGACAGACTGCATCAAGTACAGAACCAAGTGGTATGTCTCTTTAATACTTACCGTATGTTTTAATGCTGTTTGAATGGTTTATGCTGGCGATGATGTGATTAATAATGTATGTCTGTTTAATACTTACTGTATGTTTTAATGCTGTTTGAATGGTTTATGCTGGCGATGATGTGATTAATAATGTATGTCTGTTTAATACTTACTGTATGTTTTAATGCTGTTTGAATGGTTTATGCTGGCGATGATGTGATTAATAATGTATGTCTCTTTAATACTTACTGTATGTTTTAATGCTGTTTGAATGGTTTATGCTGGCGATGATGTGATTAATAATGTATGTCTGTTTAATACTTACTGTATGTTTTAATGCTGTTTGAATGGTTTATGCTGGCGATGATGTGATTAATAATGTATGTCTGTTTAATACTTACTGTATGTTGTAATGCTGTTTGAATGGTTTATGCTGGCGATGATGTGATTAATAATGTATGTCTCTTTAATACTTACTGTATGTTTTAATGTTGTTTGAATGGTTTATGCTGGCAATGATGTGATTAATAATGTATGTCTGTTTAATACTTACTGTATGTTTTAATGCTGTTTGAATGGTTTATGCTGGCGATGATGTAATTAATAATGTATGTCTGTTTAATACTTACTGTATGTTTTAATGCTGTTTGAATGGTTTATGCTGGCGATGATGTGATTAATAATGTGGACTTTATTTCCCTATAATAGTTGAAGTTCATCCCTCTTCTACCATGTCATATGTCAACTAGGACTTGTCAGGTGTGCATTACGTTCATATTCATCACATATGTCAAGTATGTTGCATATGTACCCCAATTATCATCTCCCTGTTATGTAGATTCAGTGAGCAATGCACATATAAAACCTATGGTAAGTCTGATGTGTGTGTCATACGTCTTTAATGATATCCAGCATGTGATGTAAGCACATTGTCCTGATCTGTGTCATCTGTCTTATCTTTTAACACATCAACTACCTGTATCATCCATTAGCCTGTCCAGTGATCATGATGTGTCATCTGATGTGTCTCAGTCTTGTGCAATGGCTCCTGGCACACAGGACAATGACATGGCAATACAGTCTGTCCAAGATGACGACAATCATGTGGATGCAGCTGTAGCCTTAGATGTGGAGGGATACGTGTCCAGCCATTCTGACAATGAACAGACATCAGATGGTGAACTGGATGAGGCCTGTGAACAACAGACCTATCTTGAGACTGTTGCTGATTTGGATAGTTACTCACAACAGATTGATACTGGCTATTGCAGTAGACATAGGTGTGCAGCTGGTGTACATGGGCAGGTGTCAGTAGGTGTCCGCCTTCTCCTACAGGTAAATGAACATTCCCACCAATGTCATGGATCTGACATCCGTGCACTTGCCTGTACCACAAATCATGTTGCACACCAACTGGTCATGCTGCATGTAGGGCAGGAACACATACACAGTGAGATAATGGTGTCAGTGGCTGCTCAGAATGAAAGTATATTTTCTGTGGCACAGTCAGTAAAATCCCCAGCCTCTACAGTACTACAGCAGTGACATAGTACAAGCAGGGTTCTGCATACCCTGACAGTGCTTAGCTGATTGCACATGAGAGGCAGGCCCCCTCTCAGAAGAACCAACCATGACAATTGGGCATCAATGTCTGTGCTCTAATGTGCACACACTCCCACTGCTTTTTTATAGTTTTTTTTTTTTAATTTAAATAGCATTAATGGATCATGTGATTGATTTTATTGCTACTTAAACTGTTGATTGGGTTGTGCTTTCAGTTCTGATGATGTCCTAATAGATGAAAGTGCTTAACTTGAAACTGTTGGTGTTAGAAAATGAAACTGTTGATGTTGGAATTAAGCATTTTCACTGTTTTTTCATCTTCTTGGCTTGGTTCTCAATTGGGCATCAATATCTGTGCTCTAATGTACACACACTCACAATGCTGGCCCATCTTCTGTGGGTCCAGAGGTCATGCTCCTTCATCTCCACATGCTGGTGTCACCCCATCAGTCTCCTCTGCAGAACAACATAGGCCAAGTGTTCCCATATGTGGTAGGGGTAGACCAGAGCATAGTGTGAGCCATCAGCATGGGCACCCTAGATTGTATTAGAGCAACACAAGTGATCCCCTCTGTTCAGTAATGTCATTCTCACCCTTTGGTTGGCATGATTGCTGTGCAGAACACTGACGATGTTATCAGTCTGTGCTCGTTGACAAGTCCGATGCTATCAGAGTCCAACAGTTTTACTAAACATAGCTAACTCCCTTTATTACATTACTTTATCCATACTTTACTTTATCAATATTTGATATTAACAACAGCTCAGCATTATGTCCTGAGTTGTTTACCTGTTTGCAGCTTTTTATAGTTGAGAGATAGGAATGTGCTGCACTGATGTGTGCCATTCAGTGATACAACAGTCTGAGTCTGTATGCATACATGTGTCATTTGTGGCCTAAGTTGATGATCCCTGTTGTGATAGATTTGTATATGTTGATAATGTTATATGTTATGTTTATGTTGTTATGTCTGAAGCTCATTTTGTACATCTAGTTGGTAATTGCTTTTAGATGCAATCTATGCTGTTGTTGTGGGCAATACCTGAACATCAATGTTTAATCTGTGTACTCATGTATATGTAGCTTGTCATGACTTAAGGTTGTGTATCAACAGGTCTGGGTTTCCTGGCCCTCCACTTGTGGTTCCACCCTAAGTTGCCTACACCTGTATTTTCTGCCTCCTATTTCTCCTGCTCCTCCTCTGATGCCTGTGGGATGTCATCTTCAAACATCTGGATTTACTGGAGAAGTTCACTCTCACCTGCAACTGGAAGACTGCCATGTGCTCTAGTTAGAATGTTGTGCAGCTTGGCGCACACTCTCATCACCTGTGCTGCCTTCTCAGGTGTGCATTGCAATACACCCCCCCAGATATGTCCAGACATCCGAACCTAGCTCTCAGGACACAAACATATTCTCTAAGGTAGATGTGTGATCTATTGTAGGCCTCCTCTGCAGGGTTGGATGCTTCACTGTACAGAGTCATGAGCCACACCTCAAGTAGATAGCCACAGTTACCTGTTATGTGGAGTAAACACACATGTTTTCAGCATGGATATTGTTGGGAGGGATATCCTTAGTTTATCCTAGCTGTGTTCCTGTACTTACCCAGTAGTAGTTCCTCAGGTATTTCACCTTGCTGAAATGCAGCTCTCAGTCTACTTTCCCTCCATATGGCAGCATTATGGACACTTCCAGGGTGTGTTGCCATGATGTGTGTTATTCTGCCATCTGATGCACATGCAATTGATAGATGGCCATCCTTTTCTGTTTATATATCGGTCTGCTTCAGGATGTACTGAGATCTTGATAGAAATGTGTGTTCAATCTATTGCACTGAGCATGTGGGAAAAGTTTGCAATGTTATTCAACTGGTACATTTCAGTTCCCCGCTCCATGGGGTGGATGGAAAGTGAATGCAGTCATCCACCTTGCTGCCAGGAATCTTTCCATGATATGACTGGCAGCTGTCTGTGATAATACCACAGCATCCCTCATGTGTCTTTGGAATGTCCTAGATGCAAGTACACCCAAGCTGAGACAAATTGGTTTCCTCTCAGGCTCCACATAGACATGTGTGGAGTACACACATTGCAGACAACCTGCACCAGCTGTCTGTCTAGGCAGTACTTGTCAATTATTTGCTGGTCTGACAACTGGTTTAGTTGCAGCCTTCCTCTGACTCTTGTTGGCTTCCTTCTAGGGCAGACAGACACATCCTCATTTATGTCTTGTATTACTGCAGCCTGTTGTAGTTCTTTAACTGCAAGTTGCATTTTTCCTGTATTTATTTATTTTTCTATATTCTTACTGAATATGGAACAATATGTAGTAGCAGCTTCCATTCCTTGTTGGGCCGTACAACATATTCTGAGGATTTTGAAAACAAAGTTGAAGTTACAGATTATGAGTGACATATTTTGGAATCAGACGGCTGTGTTCAGAATTTGTAATTATCCTACATTGAATAGCTAAGTACTCGGACTGCTCTCATTGTGTTTTCTGAAATCGTGTCCACAGCTAGTGCACTGAAATCTTCATTCAACATGTGTCAATGTCTGCAAATAGGTTTTGGAATCTGGTCCCTTGACTGCTATAGTATGTTGCTTAATAAGTCTGAATATAGTGTCCCTAGAAATGTAATGCTTGAATGGTGTTTGGTTTCTTAGATGATTATTTTTGGAAAATCTGAAAAGTATTTTTGGAAAATCTGAAAAGTCTTTTGAAAATGCATGCTGATACGGGTTTGGTGGAAATATTATATTCAATCTATAAATCGTATTGGATGCCCTGATTGCGTTTTTTGGGATTCGTGATTTATGAAAATAAATAAGCTATATATCTTCAAGACAAAATTCCTGGTAGGACGAGTTTGAATACTGGTATATATGATCAGAGTTAGATATCTGATGGACATACTGTATTTAATGTATAAATGGCATTTGATGCCTTAATTATTTGTTATTAGGATATCTGAAGATAGAACTAGCTTATATGCCTTCAGGTTAAAATTCCTGACAGGCTGATTATGGATACTGGTACATTGGACTAGAGTTGCATATATAATTAATAGCTGCTGTATATAGCACTCCTTTAAAATTCATTTCGGCAAGCGACTAATTTTCAGGCAAACAAAAAACATTTTTATTGGCCTCTCTGCTCTATTCACTAATTATAAGTAGAGATTTAAGAACAGTTAATAAAATAGAATATGGTTTGTCTGATAACTGATTAAAGAGCTTTAAAAGTTATTGTTATAAATCTTGAGCTAGCATCGATGGAAAAACATCGTCAGAGCCTGATGCTGCTCATTCAGATCTTTGTATATATATTTTATACATTTGTAAGTAAGAACTTCCAGTTCTTCAGTTCAAAATTTAACTGCTCATGAGAGTTGTTTAAAAAGCTTCTTGGAAACTCATTGTTATGAGTTTAGAGTATATAATGTATCTATGTAATAAATGCATTTTCTTTGAACTTCTGCGAACAGACAAACCTACATGCTTTTGGCTGATTTTGGATTTTGGTATATGTGATTGGAGCCAGATATATAACCTATAGTGATTAAGTATAGCACCTTTCCACCAATCGCAAATTCATCTTGGTGACTGGCTAATTTTAGGAAAAGAGTAATTTCTATTGGCTACCTGTTCCCCTCAAAAACTGTGAGTTGAGACCTAAGAATAGATAGTATAATAAAACATATTCATATTTGCTGATGAATTAAAATGAGTAAAACAACTTAGACGCTATTAATACGAATGTAAGATCGATAATGCTCTGTAACAATAGTTGGAGTATAATGCTACCACTGTTTTACTTCTTAGAATCTTATATATACTTTGTACATGTTTTATAGGCATAATGTTGATATTGATATATTTTTGTTCCTTGATCGCATTGTGGTACATAATCAATATTAGCTGAAATGTAATTTTTTCAACAAATGTCTATTTTTGGTGACTAAACAGTTTCATGTAAAGATTGGCTTTCACCATAGCCCTTTCATAAAATACATAACTACTGATATATGAAAGGCAGTATTAAATTCATTAAAAGAGCACTTTGTTCCAGTCGCTAAAAGTGATTTTAGTTTTTTTTATAAGAGGCAGAGTGAATCTATCTATTAGAATAGTTAAAATGTTCTAAACTTTTATGCTGCCTATGTAATTGGCCAATTCTATGGAAGGAAGACCTTTTATTGCCCTTTCCCTCTTGTTAGTTCCAATTAAATTAGAGTGTAATTAAGTAGCTTTGGAGTGAGCCGAGGATGTGGTTTTACTCTTAAAAATGATTAAAACTCTTTACTACACTGGGAATGGGTTTAAGCAAATGATATATATATAACTATTAGTTTTCACCAATAGTAGATGATAGTGAACCTTTCAAATGAATCATTGGAGTAATTCTCTATTGGCTCTTAATTTGTTGTTACTGTTTTTATTAGCAGTCCACCATTTTAAAGCCATTAATATATTAGTGTATAGCATTATCATTGCAAGCTATTCACGCTAGTTTCTAGGAAGATTTTAAACAGAAATACGAAATATTTTACTTATATTTCAAAAACTAGCAGATAGGCTACTTGAGCGTATTTTATTATTTTCACAGCTGATTCATTCAAATTGCATTTAAGTTGCTTTATACACGTTTAAGCACATGGAGAAACAGAAATGCCAGTTTCAACCACAGCAGACCATAGTGAAGCCATACAATGAATATTAGAAGTAGTCTCTCATTGGCTCTTTGTGAGACTTTACTGTTTTTATTGGTTGTTCACCATTTCAAGAACATTATTGTAGAAGCACAGGGTATTACGTTTGCGAACTATTTATGCTTGCCTGTAAGATGTTTTTAAAATAAAGACTATCCTGTCTAGAATGATGAAATTAGTAGATAAGTCACACAATTTGTTTTTTAGAATTGAATGGAAATAAGTGTATAATATCGCAAAAATGTTATGCTGCAACAAGAATAGGACTTTTATGTTTATATACCATCAGTCAACAACTGTATTACAAACAGAAGCTTCCATACAGAATACTGCACATTTGTCAGTGAAAAAGAAAAGGTTTGTGTTGAATTGATCATTGGTTCGGATTTGATGTTGTGTGATTGGATATCTGAGCCTTTATGCAGTTTTAGATAGGTCCAAAACAATGAACAACCATAGAAGTTATAACTAATCATGACAATGGTAATACTGTTTTCTGATTGTATATTACAGTTTTTAACTGATTCTGATAGGATAAAACTTATACTACAAAATGATAGATGGATTAATTAAACCAAGCACATTTATAATGTACTGTTGGGTATGAACTGATATTTTAACTGTTTCTTGTTTTTGATTGGATACCATGTTTTACTTATTTTTATATATAAAAGGACATTTTACTAGACTTTTTAAATGGTTTGATGAAGCAACTTACTGTTGTTAAAACACTTACCGAAAAATAAAAGTTTTAACCTGGCCATGTGTGGGCTTGCTAGTGTGTATTATTTTTCAACAGGAATAAAATACTCCTGCTAATGGGGATGGGGGTTTTAGAGAATGAGATTGAAGAATAAACCAAAGATTTTAAAGAAAATTAAAACTGATATTAAAATTATGCAAAACATATTTTCCTCTATCTAATTTTAAGATGTGACTTGATCCTAGCACCTAACTTTGAGCACACATAAGGAGAGGAAGTTTTATACGAGGAATATGGTACGAGCAGACCAAATACAAAGAGAGAATGAATGTTCTTTTTGGTTGAAAGTAATAGCTCATAGTTAAGGGAAGACAAAGAACTTCCTCCAATTTACAAGGTGTTCCTCGTACCCTAGAAATATATGCTTTGAGAAATGGTACCTCATGGAGAGCACTTTTGGCTCATTTAGTGAGGAGGTGGGTGTGCCCATTCAAGTTTCAAGGAAGGGATGGAGTTTGGAGTAGGTCGTATAGTTAGATAAAGGTCAATTTCAATTGGAAGACATAGGAGATCCACAATAATGTACAACTAGATTGACAGAAGACAAGGTGAAGCAGCTGCATACGTGTCTAGAGTGTTAACAAGTTTGAACTTTACATAACGAAACATCGTAATGTAAGTATTTATAGAATTAAAGAGGAAATACATGACATAAAGCAATATACATGGGGAAATTGGTTGAGAACCACAAATCTTGTAGTCGTAAGTTAAAGAGTGAATTTATGAAAGGAAAACACTATATGTGGGAGAAGAGAGAAGGGGAAAAATAGAAATGGATGCCTAAAAGGTGGATGCATATTGCTGGAGTGACCAGAACATAATACTCAATTTTGAATAAGGTGAGTTTTCACTCTGCCATTGAATGCATGGTACAGAACTCAACTAGTTAGGCAGCTAAAAACTGCAAGTTTGGGTACAGTGAGATGAAACTAAGAGGGGAAAGCTCCACAGCTGCAGTAAGTGAACACTATATTTGTGAGAAGGAAGGTGTACATCCAATTATACATTGAAAATAATTCTATATTCCAAAATGTACACACTGATTTGGCAACCCCTCAGCATGTTCATTGTAAATTTATTGTGCCACGCAGGAGGAAGTTCTGACACTTCAATTTCTCAGCGCTGTTAAGCAGAGAATTTAAAATATGAAAATATAGTCACAGACAGTAAATTGTTCCATGGCAGAACAGTACAGCATATTGAAAAAAGTCACACATTTCAATGCCTACAAGCAACTCCATGGCATACATTGCAAATTCCTACCTATCGAAACAGAGATGTCCCCATCATTTCCTGACTTCATTCATAACCCATTTGCAAGAAAATGATAGGTTTAGTAAAGATCATACCATACAAAACAATCAAATATCAGCATCTTCTATAAAGAGCTGCACAAGCTATGTTGACTCTAAAGAAAAAAAAAGTCAACAGTCTCATTAAAAAAAGGCAAAGACAGCAATACACTATGCAGGTAGAGAGCATGTGCTGTACACACCTGCAGGCAGAAAGCATGTGCTGTACACACCTTTGATCCGTCATTACAGAATAGCAATAATCCATTTATGGGTATGAGTATCACAGGATTTACTCTTGGCTGCCTCTCTCTGATCATTCAGGCTTCACCCTCATGATAAAATCACACCAACCATGGGTAAATCCTGTGATACCCACACCCAGTTGTGGATTATTGCTAAATAGGCTGATGTTAAATAGTTATGCCTTTTTTAGAAAAGGGTAAGGGGATGGTTATAACTACTCAAAATGATTATGCGTTTATTAATAGCTAGGGAGAAAGTGATGCTGGAAGAATCCTGGAATGCAGTTTCAATAAGATAAGAGGACTGGAACAGGCAGGAAGCACTACATAAAAATATAGTAATGGCTACGTTAGAACTAAATATACCAACTAGGAATGTCAAAGGTTTCTTAGATAACAGGAAAATAGCTAGTGTGCTAACATATGTCGATAAAAATAATATCCAAACAGTGATGTCACAGGAAACTCATGATCCAAATAGTGATGTCACAGGAAACTCATGAATAAAAAGGAGCATAAAAATCTGTTAAGGAAGTGAAGAATGGAATGAAGAGAGGAGGAAGAGCAGAGTGACAGCAGAAAAAAACAAAGAGATGACTTTGGAGGTACGTCCTGATAAAAGGCAGATGGCTGGAGAAAAGAATTACCTTTGCAAATGTATACAACCTGCTGAGACTCAAAACAAAAGATGTAAGGCAGATAATGGCTCACACAGGAGTATTTCAGCCTGTAGCAATGCCAATAGTTGGGGACTGGAATATGATATGTAAAACAGAAGATGTAATGGGGGGGGGTGAGACTGTGGAGAATTTCTAGAACAGGTAGATATCTGGAGAAGTAAATGAAATATTTGGATTTTCTCATGTAGTGAATGAAATTGGGGCAGTAGTGGTATATACCTTTTTCTCAGGTAAATATAAAAACTCTTCCAGGCTGGACAGGTGTTGTATATCTCAGGAGTACTCCAGTATGATAAGCTCTGTTAAACACATCACATGGCTATATAGGTCATGCATCACTGCAGAATGCACAATGTGGAAAACACTGGGAGGTGTGAAACATTGGCATTTTCCATCATATCACTATATGAAAAGCAGTTTTATAGATTGGTTTGGTAAAAACATTCAGGGGAAAGCTAGAAAAAATAGCTTCTAGAGAAGTATCACTAGGGTATTGGGAGGAATGTAAAACAAACCTAGAAAGGAGTGGATGCTACAGAAAGCAGGGAAGATATGGAGCAGAACACAAAGAACCTATTTAGAAGCAGCGCAGAGGATGAAAATGCTTCAGCAGAATATCAGGAGAGGTGTTGTGGGAGATTGCGAGGAACCGTTGAGAGAAGCAAAAAGAACAAGCACTAAGATGTCAAATAGTATAGAACAAAGGCTAAGGCAGAAAACCATAGAGAGGATGATTACAAAAATAAGGAACCAAAATATGGGAAGTCTAGAAACAGACGTAAAGGAAATATTAAAAACAATGATGACATATTATTGTAAGTTATATACATAGGATTAGGTAGCAGAAATTGACATAGACAGGACAGAGAACTATCTTATTGGGCTAAACCTTTAACATTTAAAAAGGAATGACAAAGAAAGACTTACAGCCACTCTAATGGAAGCGGTCACAAGAAGTAGTAGATGTTATCCCAAAGGCAGGTAACGATTTGATGGATCCTGAATCATATAGGTACATTTTGCTCTTACATCAAAATTACAATGTCTTTATGATAATTCAAGCCAAGAAATCAGCTAAAATGCTTAGAAGAATAATAGAGACAGATCAAAGTGGCTTTATAGAGATTGTACTCGTATATTTTTGTAACACTTGTTTGTCTGTATCTATTCCATAAATGTGGAGCTTTTCTTCTCAGGCCTCCGCTGAAAATGGACATATATCCATTCGGACTTTCCTGGTTAACAAATGTAAAATAAAATAAAATAAAAATAAAATAAAATTGAGGGCAAATGAGTATTTGATAACATCAGTAAAACTCTGATAAATTAAAGGAATGTTGAAGTTAGAGGAACGCTCATTATACTAATAAACTTGGATGCTGAAAAAGCTTTTAACAGGATATGATAGAGATTTTTACAGACGGTATTAATAGAATTAAATTTCCTAGATGTCCAGATAATTATATTTAAAGTCTGTAAAGGATTATCAGCCTTTATAATGTTTGAAGGTGAGCTTTAAGAACCAGTAGATCAGCTAAGAATAATGTATAGTTAAGCCTGAAAGAGATTTAGAGACATTAATTAGGAAACTACATTTATAATATAAGCCGTCATTATACAAAATAAAAGAAGCAGAACAAAACCAGTAGCTGCAATAGTTTTAATCTACCCCCTATACAAAGGGTTGGATTCCAAAAGCAATTTGTGGACAGTGCAGCACTCTGAAGTAAAATGTCATCAAAAGAATGGTGGATGCCATTCCATAACAGATGTTAAGAGAAGAGCAAGTGATAATTTATTCAGAGTAGGATAACAGAGCATGCCCACTGGATTCCACAATGCAGTATCTGCTCCTAATGTCAATAAACTGCAACAAAATGCAAAAGACTGGTGCTCCAACCATTTTATGAAAACACATGGCTGAGGCCATTTATCCTTACGCTTTATTTTAGAATGTCCCATGCATTTCTAAGCAATCCCACAGATTCCACAAAATATTACTTAAAAAAATATGCAAGCTGCATTTAACACATTACAGCAGGCTTGGGTATTACAAGCCATAGCAGATAACAATCTGCAAATGCATCCCAGAAGATAACCAGCAAGGTGCCAAGCCAGGCTACAGTTAAGTAAGTTCTCTGGCCAGGAAATTATTGATAGATACAGGTTAGACAGAGAGCTGGTGCAAGCTTTGCTCAGGATGTCTGCACCCCACGTCACCACACAGTCCGTAGAGTAACCCAGTATCAGTAGAAACAAAAGTGTGTCTGAGTCTGGGTGTACTGACTGCTGGAACATTTCAGCAGCATATGGGTGATGCCATTGGAATGTCCCAGACAGCTACCAGTTGCATTCTAGCACAATTCTTGGCAGTAATGTACAAGAAAAAGGATGTATACATCCACTTTCCAACAACAGCCATGGAGCACAGGGCTACCATAGAACATTACTGTGCCATTGCACATTTCTCCATGTCCTCAGTGGAACTGACTGCACCCATGTCCAATCAAAACCAAAGTGGTACTTGATAATGAACAGAACATCAATAGAAAGTGTGGCCATTGATCAGTTGTCAGATTGTGTGCTGTGCAGAAAGCCCCATTACCAGTATCATGGCAACACATCCTGGCAGTGTGTATGATGCAGCAGTTTGGAGAGAAAGTGATCTGAGGGCCTCTTTAAAAACATCATGAAATTCCTGAGGAGCTCCTACTAGGTAAATACAGGGCTTCAGCTATAATACAAGCAAAACCCAGACATGGCAACAGTAAACCTGAGGAATAAATATGCTTTCCTCTTCCTTCAAACAGATGACTGGGTTATCCATTGAGTCTTGATTTATAATACCATAAAAAGCCACATCAACACATGCTGAAGGTGCATACAACAGAGTGCACACCATACCATGGTACACCATTGAACATGTGCTTGGCATGTTGAAAGCAAGATTTGGATATCTGGACATCTAGGGTGCACGTCAATACACACTGGAAAAGGCACCAGGAATGGCCACCATGTGTGCCATGCTGCACATCATGTTAACATCAAAACACAGTGGCTTTTCAGCTGCAGGTGGGGGTCACCTACCTCAAGAACCTCAGAGGTCTGACATGGAGCTATCACAGCTATCACAGGATGATCAGGAGTACACAAGGGTGAGATGAAATAGGGATGGGTGACGGAGGATTAAGACGGATGTTCTAACTTTGGGTAATGACAACTGCCAAACAAACAGAAGTACACACAGAAAACAGTGATATTCACACAGTGTTGCCCCACAACATCAGCAGAGAACACAACTAACAGAAAAAGCCCATTAGATGTCCAGAATGAATATCATACATACCATTAACACAATATTGACCTGCAAACTCTTATCACATACACATGGCAAAGCAATGAGCACATCCGGATGGCTACAGTGAAACATTCACCTCAGGACCACTTTATGCAGGGTACAGCACAAAAGATGACCACACTTGCATATGTGTGACATGCCTGAGGTGCGCATAACATAAGATGCTGTTGCCCAGGTATGATATCATCAGACATATAATTAGTGTGTGAAGGTAGCCGTGCAACTGTCATTACCACAATAAATGTAGGACCGTGCTTTTTTTGGGAATGTATCATAACCAAAAGATCTTAATTGCAGGGGTGGTACAATAACACTGAGATGCAGCACCAGTGTTATAGGGGTGTGTAACAGTGTCATACACCACCCTGTGCAGCACACAGCAGCAACAATACTGACAACATGGAACGGACTGGCAAAAAAGCTACATAATAATAAACAAGTATTATGGGACATGGCTGATGTGAATGTCACATATAAGGCAACATTGTAATGCACAGGTGTGTGCAAGAACATGAGTCAGCCAGATGAGCAAATATGTTCAATTCTGCAAAGCATGAATGACAGGCATTACACATCAGCCATGGAACATGCATCATTATATGGGATATAGCAACACAGGCATGTGTGTGTGTGTGTGTGTGTGTGTGTGTGTGTGTGTGTGTGTGTGTGTGTGTGTGTGTGTGTGTCTGTCTGTCTGTGTGTGTGTGTGTGTGTGTGTGTGTGTGTGTGTGTGTGTGTGTGTGAGTGTGTGCGTAAGCAGGTTGTTATGGAAAGGCACACATGGGAAGTACACATCAGCAAGAGGATAACAAAGGTAAATATATAAACAGAGGTGTGCATTGTGCTGAGTGGGAGGCATGTGCAGTAGCAGAATAAAATGACACAAGCATTATCGGCATCCACCTTGAAGTATGCCATACAAGCAGGTATGTCAGACACCAATGACATGTGTAATGTATACATCAGTGCTGTAAGAATAAGGTAACATGCTGATGACTGGAAGAAATGCTCTCTATATGTCAACTGTCAAAAGCTGCTAAAATTGAGCATGGTGATTGTCATACAGAGTAGTGCAGTTGCCAATGTTTTGCCTAAAATATAACAATAACAAGTATGTACAAACATAACACAACATAAAAACAGTCACTTTTGTCAGATAAATGAGTAGAAAAATCTTGTGATATCAGACATTTGAGAAACTACTTACAGATGTAGTAGGTCGAGATCAGCTCAGTGGTCATCATTACCACAGGGTTAGAATGACACAACAGGACACACACTGGATCAGCTGCCAGTGTTACTCTAATGCAGTATATGTAGCCCATGCTGATGGCTTCACCATGATCTTGGCTACCCCTGCCACATCCTGAAACACTCGACTCACCGTGCTGTATCAAAGAACTGATTGTGGTGACACTAACAAGTCGGGACATGGTGTGGGAAGAAGTACCGTGATGTGTTTGTCTGGACATGGCTGCTGCTGGGTTCTGAATAGGTCAACCAACTCCAGATATGTGTGCATGTTGCAGCACGGACAATGATGTCTGAGGTCCATGTGTGGGTCTACTGAAACGAGGTCTGTTTCTCCTCACTGGTGGATGGTAACACCCAGTTTATACTATGGCACTGCTCTAGCATTGCCATAACAAGGTTTTCAACACAGCATGCAATAGATACCACACAGTTATGCTTCTAAAGCCAGTGCTGCCATGACCTCTGCATTTCTGTGCTCCTGACCTTCATGTGACACATACATCTGGTGTGTTGCATGATTGATAGCATGGGCAAGTGTGCGCAGGTCAGTGCTATGATGTTACTGTGAATATTCATGCACCTGTAACAGTAAGCATACACTCTCTGCCACACACATCAGCCACATTCCCACATGTAGTCCAATGGACAATATCAGTCCATTGTGGGGAGGAGTCAGCATCACTACCAGACTAAATATGGGACAGTGGGTTATAGTCAAATACCTAATGCTTCTACCTCATCAGAACGACTGGCCACACTATCCTCCTATTTGGCGGCTATACCAAGAAAGACCTGACTGTCCCCTTCCAAGCTCGACAATAAACCCAATGCAATGTCCTGTGTGCCATTGGCTGTACTATCAGAGTGAGGCACATCACATCCTATCTCAGGATCAGTAAACAGGATACTGGAGGAGGCAGGAAGTGTATGTGCTGCAAACACAGACAGATGAGACATGTCATATACATCTGCAGAAGTCAAATGAGGCAATATATGACTGACTTAACAAGTGTATAACTACATTAATTAATTGTGGTTATATGGTCTTACCAGGTCAGTGTGGCTAATGGTGGTGCAATGGCCCTGTAGAGCAGAAATAAGCCATATAAGTCACATATCAAACAAATATGAAGATAATGTTAAAACGAACATGCAAGATGACATACCTGACACGTCTTCTTCTGACTCCAACTCCAGTGGTGAAGACTGAGGTTCTACTATGATGTGAAAAACACCCATACAACAACACAGTACTAAGCACATACATGGCACAATGTAATTTTGAAAATTATGTATACTGCTCAGAAATAAGAGATGCACATAATGGGTGCTGACAGCGTTTTCCAGACTGCAAGTGTCCTATGCAGGTGAACAAGCCAATATTACTCACAAAGGTCACGGTTGCACTTAAAGATATTGCAGTACAGCAAACATATTGACTGCCTTACCGGGTCTCTCCTCCAATGATCATCCTGTATAGTGCAGAATCTGTAGGTTATAGTGGAACACAAACAACAGGTGAGTATGCATCACAGTCATAACAGCAGGCAGAGGAAGGAAAAGGCTATTGATAATCTTAAATGACTACTGAGAAATATATCTGAAGTGTGCCATTGCCAGCCTGAGGGTGATGGGCCTGTGCAACTGAACAAGACAACATTAGCCAGAAAGGTTACAGCTGCACTTAATGATATTGCACTATAGGAAACATATAGACTGCCTTACCTGGTTTGTCATCTCTTATGGGGGAATGGATCATCCTGCATAATGTGGAATCAGTAGGTTATAATAGAACAGAAGCAATGGATGAGTATACATGTCAGTCATAACAGCAGGCAGAGGTTGGCAAAGGCTACTGATCATCCATACTGCAGAGACACGTACCTGACGTGTTCATGTTGGGCTGATGTTGAGGGCTCTGTGCATGTGAATGAAACCTCAGTGCACACATAGATGGCATTGTCACCTAAGCATTTGTTAAACTATATAACATGATAATAGACTTACATGGTCTTCATGCATCTGGGATGTTCTGCTACTCCTGCTTCAATCCCTCCCCTCAGGTAATTGACAATCCTGGCAGGTATTATGATGGGAGGCCAGGAAGATAATCTTCTCATCCAGGGGGAGGTCACAGTGGCCCACCTCTAGTGGCATTTCTATCCCTCTTATCACAGTGGAGTCTGCTGGGTGCACAGAGGATCATGTCAGGACAATGGCAATGATAAGTCTCCCTGGAATGGTTGTCCCCACCCTCAGCATTGACCATGTTGGTAATGTCCCTTCAAACATGGCTTCTCAAGAATGTATCACCTGTCAATCCAAGCAAATGTTGGCCATGTTGCTGCAATGCTTCAAAAATAAATATTTCATTTTCCCTAGGGCAAAACGTTTGTCTTGGTGATTTTTGCATGATATCTGAAAAAAGGGGATTTGCACATGGCAGGTGGTATGCAAGAAGGGCACTTATTAACATATCAATCTTTAAAGCTTATGTCAATGAAATGCCCCTCATATACATTCTAATCCTATATAAAACAATCAGTATCATGTTTATTACCATCATGTGCAGGTAAGTATATGGAACATACATGACATGTATCAATTGCTGAACATATATCATGACACATAAAGCCTACATATGCAAAGCAAGTACTATATTCCATGTATGACATATGTCATGTATGAATATGTGGCATTAGAACTCAGATTTGTAGAAATGCTGACAACTAAGAATCAATCACATGACCACAGCATCACCACCTCATCAGTAAAACAAAAACTGCTTTATTCACAGTCACATGCACAGCCAACAACACCTATCAAGTTAATATCAGCTACGTGGGATACATCACAGATGGCAATGTAGTCCCTAACAATGAGCAGCACAATTGTGTCATGTACAGTAATGTAAAGAACATATGCAGCTCTCTGTGTGACAAAGCAAATAAGAACAATAGCAGCATATGAAAAGGAACATTTTCATAGTGACAGCAACTGGATGTGAAAACAGCCAAGATGCATTCTACCCCATCTTAAAGCCACCCCCCCCCCCCCCCCGTGCCACTGAATGGCATTAGAGCTTCCAGTCTAGGAATAAGCACCAGTGATTATCCACAAATCATACTTTGGAAGTACAATTTGCAGACACTTCCATAAATCATTATCCATAAAAAGTAATATCCACATACAGGTGAAACAGAATTACCAATGGATATGAGCTGGTTCCACCCATATCTGCAGTTTACTAGGGTTGGTGAGTTAGTAGCCATTCACTTCCATATGGGAAAACCTCCACAGTAATGATGGATATGTGTCCATATGCATGCATACTGGGGAAGGCTACCCCTAAACTTTATGTAACTAACACACTGACATGCAGACACTTGAAAATTGAAAACTACATAAAATGTGGGTTGCAAGGTACACACAGGCCACTATGAGCACAGTAGAGTAATACTGAGCATAGTAGTTTAAAAGAGGAATACAAGCAGCTGACCCCATATGGTTCTAAGTTGTCATCAGGCAGCTATACCTAACAGTGAGGATAGCTTTGCACAATCAGCTATTAAGTACCACTTGTGCCATATATTATTAATGAGGCTCATTAGCATACTATGTTTCAGATTCACATCAGAGAACATCTGAGTTCTTGAATCTCAACCAATTAACCAATATATTGGCATAAGGGTACAGTGCACAGTGCAAATGCCCAATAGTTATCACTGAATGTAAACATCTGGAACATGTGCCCAATGCCCACCAATAGACTGTTACCACCCTATGTATGCCTCTTTTAAAATGTGATACTGATGTTGTTCTTCTTTCAGCTTTTCCTGGTTAGGGGTCGCCACAGTGGAACTCTGGTCCGCTAATGATTGGCAGTAGATTTTTTTACGGGTGCTGAGGTGCCAGCTTGACGTCCATCCTTCAGCGAAGGCACACCCATTCTATGCATGTCTTTTGAATGCCACTCGACCGTTAGGAGGACATGCAGACTCCACACAGAAGGTGCTCCAGCCGAGAATCGAATGGGAGAACCTCTTGCTGTGAGGCAACAACTCTACCACTGCACCACCATGGCTAAGTTTTCTTATTATACCATTGCTATCTGCAAACTGAGTGGTATCTCAGTAAGCAATTTTCTGAAGGTGTTTTGGTTCACTGTTTCTACCAGTTTCAAGGGGATGTTGACTAAGGTGAGGCTGCAGCATGTCTGAGCACCCAAACGGACTGAAGAAGACAGCCTATAGATGTTGACAGTCTATGTGGGACATGAGAAGAGGATGTGAGACTGAAGTAACTGGTGAGATAATGAGGTGGAATGCATAGGGTCACAGGGTCATAGGGTCATAGATGGATAATTGGCTAACCACCAATGGGACCTTTATTAGCCTAGCCATGCAATCCAAATGCATCCCATGAATTATTGTGCCTGAGAGGTTATTTCAAGATGTGTATGTTATTAATAGCTGCCTTTATCCATTAGAAACATAGGTTTTAGACCAGAGGTGAATTCCCAATTTCCCATCCACTGGTCCAGGTTGCTCTTGAATTTGGTTAGGGAAGGACTCAGCTTCACGTAGATGGGAAGCTTCTTCCAGAGAACGTGGATTCTCTGACGTGTACCTTTCCTTCAATATGTGCAATTTATGTTACAGGCAAATTTATATCCTTCGATCTAGTAGTCCTGCTGCTGTTCATTTTGTGGATATGCAAACGTTCCGTCTGAGTAGGATCAAAGGATGCCTTGCATGCTACGCACAAATCACCTCTCAGCAATTTGTAGCAAATAAGAGTTATGGAATTAGGGCTTTGAGGCAATATTGTATTTACACTCTGTTTTCTGTTTGTGAGGAATTTGTTGTTGCATTTGTCTGGTCAGGTACATACAGAAAGGTGATTTATACTCAATGATGGGGCTGATGACCGGATACCTTTCAACCTTTTACAGCACGAAATCTGGACAAAGCCATAAATAACAGTTGGACAAAGGCCCAAAAATAGGGACCATTTTTAAATATTGCTCTTACGAACTTAGAAAGTTGATAGAATAACAGGTTTTGCCTTAGCGTGATTTTTTTCTGAAGGATATGAATTCTGACTCTCCTTAATTTCCTAACTTCAGTCTTTAATGATTTGCCACTAATTTGCCAGAAAAACACAATTTTATGAAAAATGGACCAAAAGTATGAGGCAAAAATCTGGACTTTCTTCACAAATCTGTACAGTTGAGAGGAATGATGATGGCTGAGCACAGTGACACAGTTTCATCCCCAGACCTAGATGCCATGCCCTTACTTTATAAGCTCAGTGACATAGAATGATGTTCTTACAGCCTTAGAAACACGTTGGTCAAAAGGCAAATTACTATCTGCATGAGTCCACAAATCCCTGACTACTGTGTCTACATTTAGGGCTGTTTTATCAGTGAGGTAGATCCCCTAGATAGAAGACTTCCCAGAAGGTACTATTATACAATTCTTGCATTTGCAGCAGTCATTTGTCGTGTTAGACCTTCCTTAAGATGTTTGTTTCTTGGGGTGTTTTCTATAATTGATGTTAGTATCTTGGGGTGTTTTCTATGATTGATGTTAGTATCCTGGGGTGTTTTCTGTGACTGATATTAAGAAAAGACAGAAAGTGATAGATAGGAAGCTGCTTAACGTGGCACCATTTTTAAAATATCATCATAGACAGTAGATGCTCCCCCTGTCTCACAGCACTGTGTGCTCACCACGTAAGTGATTTTTTGTTGTATTTATTTTATCTCTATTTCTAAATTGCTTTTCTGATTCTATACTGTTGTATTTTTCACTGTAGTGATTGTTAAGCACATTTTTTTTAGTCTCAGTTTATTTGTCAATAAATAACATGAATGCAACCAGATGCTTCCTAAACAGGCAATGTGGCTCACCATAAGCCAAAAGTTATATTATTAGGCGAGCTGTTAAATTGATACTTATATTTTGTTCCATAGCGTACAGTGTAGTCTTCTATTTCACTTTCAGAGATTATGTTAGCTGGATCTCCTGCAATTATAGTTTTTTACTGCATTTACTACATTGATATATGATGATTTTACTCTATACCTGCTGACTGTATTTATTTGTTTTGCTTTCCTGCTCTCTGCCACACTTTAAACATATTTTTCTCTGCTCTTCCTTTTACCAAACTACCCATTTTGTGTCTATAATTTTCACGGCTAACAACCTCTTCAAGCAACCCACTTTCTGTACACCCTAACAATCTTTTGAACTCTCTTTTTTTCAGTCTGAAGTGCTGCTCACTCCGTAGGTCCACCCCTCCCTCCAGCTGGTCCCATTCATCTCGCTGCCTGTTTTACTTCTCGAAAACTAAGGACATACAGAGCCATCGTATAAGAGTTGAAACCTACTTTTAAGTTAATGTAGGTGTTTTTCTATGATAATTCCTTGGAATTACTTTATTTTATTGGCATTGTACTACCTAGAATATTTGGCATGCACTCTCACAGGGTCAAAAGCTGATAGCTCTCTCCCTTTTTTCTGCTCCTTGCCTTCTCAGTTTTTGCCACAAGGTGGCAGTAAAACACTGCTTTTTGAGGCCATTCCTTATACTAACAAAGCTCACTCGAGGTGTTTTCCCCACTGAGACTAATTGACTCAGTGTCTCAGCTCAAAGTCCTGCAAACAAAGCATAGCATACTGCTGCTTTAATAACAAGTCACCATCTAAAACTAGCATTCACACCACTCACTTACCCTTCAACAGTTTCATTTCCAAATCTCACTGATAATTTATTTCTTAGCAACTGTTGGGCTAGCTGACACAGTTCACTTCTGATTGCACCCTCGCCTCTCTTCCCCAAACCCCATCCGTAACTTTACCTTCCACACTCCAAAACATTCCTAAATCCCTTCTACAAGAATGGCACTGACTACATACTCCACTCTCCCCAATCTGTTTCTAACCCTAGTCTTTAGCCTACTAATTCTTATTACCTCCCTCAAATCTACACTTCACCCCACAGCTATTGCACCTACAACTTCCCCCCTGTGCAGTGACAAACCATTAAAGAGCTTCCATAATATATCACCCAGCCTACTCGAATACCATTTCATTCATTTATCAAAACTTAAAATATTTCCCCATACCACCACAGATAAAAATATCTACAACTATCTAGCAACCTATAACAAAAAAAATTATTCCAAAACACTCCCCTAACAAGAAAAACAGAATATCCCTATGTGGTGGCATCCACCCCAACCTGGGACCCTCAGGCATAACTACACTCAACCAAACTCCCTCTTCTAATGACCTACTCTTAGCAACCATAAACATTCATAGTATCTGTAACAAAATTATAGACTTCCATGCTTGGCTAACAGAAAACGCCCCTGACATCCTAGCAGTCACTGAAACCTGGCTAAAACTTCAAATCCAAAATATTGAAATAACACCTCCAGGTTATAACATATTAAGTAATGATAGAACCAACAAAAAGGAGGTGGAGTATCCCTAATCTATGCTGACTCTTTCACAATCCTACCTTTCCAAAATACACTCCCATCATTTTCAAATGCTGAAGTCCTAATAGGAGCCCTACAAATTAACAAATTTAAACAGCTATGCATAGTTAGTCTATATATCCCACTAGGGCAAAACATCCAAACCCTTGAGGACATCCTCACCTGGATGTCTGAACATTTCTGCAACAAAACTATTATTATGGAAGATGTAAACATCAATTGGCAAGATTTAATATCTCACTCCCCAAAAACCAGCATAAAGCTGTACAGGTTCACCCACCTTGTCGCCAACCCTACCAGAATGCTAAACAGCAACACCCCAGGAGCCACCCTCGACTGGATCTTAGCCTCAGATCCACTTAAATACTCATATCCAAAGACCCTAACCAATATACTCAGCGACTACTTACACATTTTCATTTACAGATCCACTCCACAAATATCCAACTCTCATAACTACAAGGCCACCAGAAGCCTAAAACATTGTGATCAAGAAGAATGTTTCAATATTCTGAAACTCTCAAAGTAGCACCCACTAAAATCCCTCCTAATGAATGATGCCATATACTATTTTAACACAATAGTTTTAGACACTCTCAACAACCTAGCCCCTCTTCATACTAAAAGAGTAAAATCAAACCATGATCCCTGGCTAATAAAGGCAACTAAACAACTCCTTCAAAACAGGGACAAGGCCTCGAAAGAATGACATAAAAATAAACATAAATGTAACCCACTTAGATACGAACAGTTATGATACAAAGCAAAAGAGCTAGTATGACAAAAGAAATTTCTCTAACCAACTGACTAACCATACAATCAACCCAAAACAATTCTGGAAAAACATTACTAATCTCCTTACCCCTGATACCAAACAAAACCCATCACCATGGCCAGAAAATAACACCCTCACAAATAGCTACTATACTAAATTCACATTTTATAAATAGCATACGCAAATTAATAACAGACTCCTCTTCTCCAACCCTAACCTTATCAAACTCCTTTCTCCCCTCCTCCTCTACCACATGAAAGCAGTCATTATTTAGAAAGATCCTCTCCCCCATAGACAATCCCCCCCCTCACAAAACCAATATTATACCATCTAGCCTCTTCTCACTACAGCAAATACCAACCACAGAAATTCAAAGACTCCTCAGAAAATTAAAGCCATGCTCTCTCTCCTCTGATGACTTCACACTAGAATACTTAAAACTCACTGCAGAGGCCATATCATACCCCATTAGCATTCTGATCAGCTGCTCAGTTACAGAATCCAATGTCCCCAACCTCTGGAAAAAATCCATCATTACCCCACTTCACAAAGGAGGTAACTCCAATGAACCCTCTAAGTATTGCCCAATCTCTATCCTCGCCCCACTATCCAATCTCCTTGAAAAGTGTATCCGTAAACAAACCACCTCACACACAGCAACCTACTCACCCCCGCCCAACATGGCTTTCGCCCCTCACACAGCACAAGCACTGCCCTTATCTCCTTCATGGATACTGTATGGAGATCCATCGACTGTGGTACTATTACTTCTGTACTACTACAAGATCTGTTGAAGGCGTTCCATACCGTACCACACAAAAAAACCTTCTACAACACCTTTCTAATACTGGCTGCACCACACCCACCAATGGATTAATAGCAACTTCACAAATAGGCAACAATGCATAAAATGGCAAAATACCCCATCAAAATACAGAACCAACCAAACGGGAGTACCACAAGGGTCCATACTTGGACCTTTACTCTTTAATATATTTACCAACAACCCTCACATTGCTTCTCCTCTTAAGTCAATTGTCCAGTATGCAGATGATACTACTATCATCTCCTCCTCAAATAACCTACAACATACAACAAATAACCCAAGACACGTTTACCGCAATCAATGCCTGGTTAAACAAATCACAACTACTCCTTAATGCCAAAAAAAACTAAGCTTCTACTCTTTGCAACAAAATCCCTCTCACCTGCCTTTCATATTTTTTCCCAAAACAACACAGAAATTGAAAACATATTCCATGCTATTACCGTTGACAATAAACTTACATTTGAACACCATATTAGGAATGCCATTAAAAAAGCCACTGCAAATTAGGAGCCCTATACAGTCATAGACATTTCATGGACAATACCACCAAAAAAGCTCTCGCCAACATTTACTTGCTCCCCTCCCTATTATATGATGCCCCCATTTTTACTAACCTGCACTCATCTTTACAAAATAAACTCTGCTACCATAAAATCGCCAGATTTGCCACAGTCAGCTCATACCGTTCACATCACTGCCAAGCCTTAAACTAATTAAACTGGCTGCAATTTCCACATCACCTTAACCTCATTCAACTGTCCATAGCACATAAAATTGTGTACTATCCAAACAACTGCCCTGCCCTTAAGAACATTTTAATACCCTATAGCCCCACCAGAACCCTTTGCTCTGAAAATAAAAATCTCCTAACTTTATATGTACTAAACAAAAGAGCCAGACACTACCTTTACTCATACACTGTCGCTAAAGTATGGAACTCACTTCCAATCCACATAAACAGCATTAGCTGCTTCAACAAATTTAAACTCACCCTAAAGAACTACATACTAAATACTAAAATCTGCCCCTGCATCTATCCAAATAGATAAACCATCCTACTGCCCTGGAGTTTTCCTCTAGCTTACCCCAGTTTTTACCTATCAAATCCAGTAGGAAACTGTTATTGATTTATAGGTTATTTTAAACAACTCTGTTCTTGTTACTAATCTCACAAGGTTATTAATCTTAAACAAGGTTAAACTCTTTCTGGCTCCAGAAAGTCTGTTCTTCAATTTTTCCCTTAGAACTGCTCTGTTAGGAACCTAAACAGTTTACACCTACACTAAAAAGTGCAGCACTTGTTCCAAATAGCTTTTTCTTCTCAAAAAGCTCAGCACTTGTCTTATAAGCATATCCCTTGTCTTATAAGCATTCTCTTTGCAGGTCAAGCACTCCTATATTATACAAATCTCTCACTAGCAAAACCCCGCAGGAGTGCCCACTTCCCTGCTAAGCCCACTACTTTTCTGTCTCATACCAACTCATAATTCTTTCTAGCATGTCGAATGGTCAGATGCTGGTGTCCTCTCCTGCCCATTTGGTGAATCTGGGAATTCTGAGACAATGTTACAATTGCCTCATGTACACGGACAACCATCTCCTCCTCCCATGTAACACTAATACTTGTGAGAGATGCAGCTATTTAGCCAGACTGGAGGCTGAGCTCTCTCAACTCAGGACTGGCAAGACCAGGCAGGAGGAGAAGGCAACTACACACACCACAATACCAGTCTCACATAACTCAACCACACCACTGAATCAAACACATAAACACACTAAGACATACTCGGAGGCTCTGAGTAAAAATACCTAAACAGCAGAGGCCTCCAAAGCAGACACCCAAGCAACTGCAAACTCAATACACCACACAAACAACACATAAACAACAAAATCAGTGTGCAAAGCAGTCACTGCCCCAAATACAACACCAAACATACTTGTCATAGGTGACTCCATAGTCAGACACACTGACGTCCCGGCCACCAGACTGAGTAAGGAGAAGGTCACAGTAAGCTGCCTGTCGGGCGCTAGAATCCGCCACATAACACAAGCACTCAGGTCTCTCAACAGCAGGTACAAGTATGACTCAGTCATTGTCCACGCTGGTGTCAACGACCTGAGACGCACCTCCTTGGACTACATGAAAGAGACATTGAGGAGCTCTCTGATTATGTAGCTCAGGCAGGTATGACCCTGACCTTGAGCAGTATCCTACCTTCACCTAGAATGATGCCACAATACAGTGATAAGATGATCAGCTTTAATAATTGGCTTAAATTCTGGTGTCATTCAAAGGGGATCCAATGTCTGTCTGCCTGGGATGACATGCTGGACAAGCCACGCTTTGCACCTGTCACCCCTAGGCTTCCGGATATTGGCAAAGGCTCTTGCCACCCCATAGTGCCTTTTTAGGCAAGGCTCAAATTCTAAACCTACCACCCTAGAACACAAAAGGAAAAAACTAAGGGTAATGCTGCTCAATGCCAGAAGTCTCAATCTCAAGATGCACGCACTCGAGGCCCTTCTCAGTATGGAGAACATCGATGTCTGTGCTGTGACAGAAACCTGGTTCAAGGCTCCTGAGAGCACCCCAGCACTATCAGGTTTTACCTCATATCATGCGTTCCGGCCCTAAAATCCAGACAACAACAAGAAAGCAGGGGGGTGTCCATATTTATAAAGGACACCCACACCTCAAGGTTGGTGGCAATGCACGATGCATCGGAGACCATCCAGGTGCAATTAACCATAGGCAAGACTGCTCTGCAATTTGTAGCATGTTACAGGCCACCCTCTCAAACTCAGGAACCTCACATGGCCTTCCTGAAAACAATGGAGGGGATAAATGTATCTCCAAACACCATCATACTAGGTGACTTCAACTACCCTAATATAGACTGGGAACACTACTCAAGCCCAAACACTCTAGCCCAAAGGTTCCTGGAGTTCATAAACTCAAATGCCATGGAACAACTAGTCACCATCCCCACAAGAGGAGAAAACATACTTGATCTCATTATCACGAACATGGGATCACAATGTTCAACACTGGAAGTATACCCCTCACTGGTGAGATCAGATCATAAACTAATCTCGCTGGAGGTCCTCATCCCCCCCCCACCTGAAACAAAAGACCACAGTGAAAACTTCTCAAAAGCCACACTTCTAAAAACTAGTGTGGTCTTCTTTAAGGCCCCTGAGCCAGTGGTAAACATTACTCAAACCGCTGAATCACTTACAAATGCCTTCTACCAGCACCTACAGGACTGCATGGATCAGGCAATCCCAAACAAAACTAAGACTCTTTGTACCAAAGGCAAGCGTCCAGTCTGGTGGACCCCAGCCATAAACAAGCTCTACAACAAAGGAGGAAGCTACTACAAGATAGAGCAAAATCCTTGAAAGGTAAGACACCCTTGATCATTATAAGTACAAAACTAAGAGCTCTCATAAAATCATCCAAGGCAATTTTGAGAGAAAAATCGCCAAGGATTCAAAAGACAATCATAAGGCCTTCTTTAGCTATGTTAGAAACCTAGGAGGAAACTCCCAGATATGCTCAGAATTATTTCAAAATGATGTGAAGATTACTGAACCTACACACATTGCCAACATACTGGCTGACAGGTTCAGTGCAAACTTCTCCCTCCCCCCAAAGGAGAGAGGATTGTAGCCCCCAAACATCTCCACAGGTGAGAACTGCTCTCCAAAGCAAAAACACAGCATCCATGGGACCGGATGGTGTCCCCGGCTGTGTGCTCCATGAACTCAATGAGGAATTAAACCCGCAGTTAGGTGTTTAATCTTAGCCTCACCTCATACAAGGAGTGGCGCACGGCAACTGTGGTCCCACTTCACAAGGCGGTGCCTCCACCGACCCTGGAAATTACCGTCCCATTAGCTTGACAAGCCTTATCTGCAAAGCCATGGAGAGGATCATAATGGAACTCATAAATAAAGACATAGGGAACTTGCAGACTTTGGATCCAACCCAGTTTGGCTTTGTCAAAGGCAGATCATGCCTTTTAAACTTGGTTGACTTTTTCGAGACAGTCACCAAGGCCATTGATGAGGGAAAGGCAGTCCATACAGCCTACCTTGACCTGGCAAAGGCCTTCGACACAATACCCCACTCAGGTATCATCAAAAACTCATCAGCTTGAATGTAAACCCATACATCACAAGATGGGTTGCAAACTGGCTAAGTGACAGAACCCACAGGGTCAGAGTTGCTGGAGCCATGTCAGACTCAAAGCCTGTCACAAGTGGTGTCCCACAGCGCTCAGTCCTGGCTCAACTCTTGTTCGGCATCTACTTTTCTGAAGTACATGCAAACACAGGAGGGTTATGGCTGACAAAGTTTGCAGATGACTGCAAACTTAGTCGAAACACATCTGACACAGATATCCTTCAGAAGGGCCTCACAGAAACGGATAACTGGTGCCAGAGCCATGGCCTAAAGTTAAATGCCAAGAAATGCATAGTCATACCCTTCGGAAAAACAAGGTTACCCCTAGCTACCATATAGGTGGCAATCCACTGAGCACAGAAGAAGTCATCAGGGATCTGGGGACCCAGGTTGACAGTAGCCTTCGCTTGACACTCATGTTGCTAAAGTAGTTAGGAAAACCTTCTACATTGCCCACCTGATCATGAAGGATTCACATCTAGATCAAGGGAGGTCATCGCCCCCATGTACTCATCACTCATTAGACCTATGATTGAGTACAATGCCCCATTCGGAATGTATCTGACCAGACACCTGCAGCAGCTGGAAAGGGCCCAAAGTTCCTCACCAAAAGGATAAAGGGTCTCAAAAATATGTCTTATGCTGCCCGACTGAAAGAACTCCAGCTCTATTCAGTCTCATACCGCAGAGGTGACCTGTGCCTGACATATAAGGCCATGTCAAACCCTGATTTGATGAATATGCTTCACCTCAAAAAATCTAGATCCCTCAGAACCACAAGGCGGGAGACTTAAACCTTGACACGGTTATTAATAGAACATGCTGGAGGGACAGATTCATCACCCAGAGACTCCCTATGCTGTGGAACAAAATCCCGGTACATGTGAGGCAGAGCATTGTTCAAGAGAAATCTTGACCAATGGATGGGGGATCGCAGATATACCCCAGGGATTACTTCAGTGTCACTGCTTGACAGAGGCACAGCAAAATAATAGGCATAGTTTTATTCAAACTAAAGGGGTGGCGAAAGCCAAATAACTATGGGCTAGGCTTATAAATGCCCTTGGGCAGATAGCCTAGTATGAACCTATGAACCTATGAACTAATCTATCAATTTAATTCCCTCACCTCTTTTAAAACTACCCCACTAGTGACTTTTCTTTCCCCCTATTAACTTTCAACCTAAAACTACCCTTCTAGTGATGCTTTCCCTTTCTTAACTTTCAACCTATTTCAATATTTACAAAAAAAAAAATAAAATAAAAAAAAATATATATATATAGTAATTTACTGTTTCTCGCTGATAGTCTATCTTCCCACTATTTATTAATCTGTTTCCCAGTATGTTATAGTGTACTGTATTGTACTGTAATTTCTGAAAATGTTGTCAGTTCTTGTAAAATACTGTGCAATCAAATGTGTTTGTGGCGCTTTTCTCCACAAGCCTCTGCTGAAAATGGGCTCCTGACCCAGTCAGACTTTCCCAGTCAACAAATGTCAATAAATAAAATAAATAAATATTTGTGGTATTTTCTATGATTGCTATTAGCTTGCAATCATCTGCTGACTTGGTAAGCCACAGGCCCTTGAAACTGACCTTGAATTCCAAAAAAAGATGCCAAAGAGGATCAGACCCAGCACAAAGCCCTGAGGGATGCCACTGTTGACCAGCCTCTTTATCAAGGTGGTCTCTCCAATCCTAACTTCCTGGGCCTGTCTGTGAGCTAGCTGGCTATCCAATGAGTTGCATAGGAGTTTATGCCTAATTCTGTGGGTTTGTGGGGTATTGCATCAGATGTTTTAGTTAGGTCAAGGTAGGCAGTATGCACCATTTTGCCCTCATTCGTTTCCTTGGCAACCTTCCCAAAGAAGTCCACCAGGTTTAATAGACATGGCATGACTTTGATAAAAACCAAACTGTGTTGGATCCAGGTTTCCTATGTCATTTTTAGTCATTGCCATGATAGTTCTTTCCATGACTTTGTATATGAGTAGTCAGACTAAGACGTATGTAGTTTCTGGGATCTGTTAATGGTCTGCCATTGCACAGAGGGATGACTGTTGCAATCCATGGCTGGGGTGCCTTCTGTGTGGAGTCTGCATGTCCTGCCTGTGGTCACGTGTGTTTCCTCTGGGTGCTCCGGTTTCCTCTCACATCCCAAAGACATGCTGTGGGTGGATTGGACACACTAAATTGGCCCTAGGTGTGAGTGCGTGTGTGTGTGTGTGTGTGTGTGTGTGTGTGTGTGTGTGTGTGTGTGTGTGTGTGTGTGTGTGTGTGTGTGTGTGTGTGTGTGTGTGTGTGTGTGTCTTCTGTGGAAAGTTGGGTGCCGGGATGGCAACTCGACACCATAAAACTCCACTACCAATCATGAGCGGACAGGTGATCTGCTGTGGTGACCCCTAACCGGGAAAAAGCTGGAAGAAGAAGAAGAAGAAGAAGAAGAAGAAGATTAACAGAAGCTGGTCTACCCTGAAAGCACTTGTGGTGTCTGTACATCAGAGTGTGTGTTGTACCTTTAAGAGCCATTCCAGTCTGTGGCACGTGCATATAAGTACTGAGCACATACAAGCAACAGTACCATTTTGAGTGAGCAGCCAGAGTGAAAGCATGTATGAGTGTAGCAGTCAGTTAGTTCGTTTAAGTTTAATGTTCTAGTCATCCATCCTGATGTGTCTGTGTGAAATAAACAACTTAAATGAACACCCAAGCCTCATTGTCTTATTTGAATACACAAGATGAGTGACATGGTATCAGAATGGGATCCGAAGTAAAACTTCTTCAAGACCATGATGTGCGCAGCTACAAATGGAGGGATATGCAGAAGTAAATCATCCAAAGCTCAAATGACTCACAAAAAGGAAGGAAAGATAAATCCAGGTACTAAAACTAATTTAAATGATTTTTTTACTCACTGAATATAAAACGAAACATTAAAACTATTCGAAGAGTTTCTAATTAAACTAAATATTTGAAATTATGATATATTTATGAGTACTCAAAATGCTTACGAAAATACTTGAAATAACTTCCAAATCACATAAAATATATAAAAAAGGGAAAATTACTGTATTTTTTGCTATGTGCTTCTCTTTCATACTAATTAAAGCTATTTGAAATATCCAAAGTGTGCAAAGTGTTCGCAAGTGTATGCAGTATTACAGTAAAGTTATTTAGCAGAACATAGACATTTCAAAGAGACTGTTGTGCAGTTGAATATTTTTCAAGTACCTGGTGTGTGTTTGAACATAATTACAAGAGCCAGGTTTGTACTGTGTCTAAAGCATTTTGTTGGAATGGCAGAAGGATTTTGCAGACCTTCTCCACTTGTATTTCATAATAATGTTGCTGAAAACAGGAAATTGAGCAAGAGTACAATCTTTTCATACAGGCTGCTTTTTCTAATAAAGACACATACACAAAGACATTTATTCTGTCTAATCTAGCTGGTTCAAAACCCATTGAAAGAGAGTGTTCATTTGTGTGTGCCCCAGTTGTGTATATAGGGGAGGGGGAAGACTGCCATATTGTGGTACCGGCTGAAATGCAGGAAAACCCTGAGTGCTTAAAATGTAAATTTAGAGAAATGTGCAACCTCCAAACAAATCTTGCAATGGAAAGACACATATTTTGCACAAGAGATCAGAAGCCTGGTGAAACCTTTGCAACATATATTACTGACTTGAGAAACAAGGCAAAATGTACAGATTTGGTGATTTAAGAAATGAGTTGATAAAAGACAGGCTTGTGTGTGGTATTAAAGATGATGCATTGAGAAATATTTTGCTTAAAGATAGTGATTTAACTTTGAATAAGGCCACAGATATTTGCCAGATATATCAGTTCACACAGAAGCACACATATATGCTTACAAATGAGAAAAGCAGGCTTGCAGTGCCTTCCAGTGCTAATGGTGATAGTATGCAGCAAAAGGTTAAAATATACAGGCGTAATGGCGGAGCCACACCCTGGGCATTGCTAGCAAAATCCAGAGCAGCTACAGTAAAACCCAAGGCACACTCAGTAAAGCAGAGGGATGAGTCAGCAAAACTTGTGACCAGGCCGCATATTCAGCTGTCATAACTGTGGGAGAAATTTTGAGCCCAAATGAGAGAAGTGCTTAGCTTTTGGTCAGCAGTGCCACACGTGTAAAAAGTGGAATCATTTCAAAAGGTTCTGTAAATCAAAAAGAGCACTTTATTTTATTAAAGAGAGCATTCAAAGAGGCAAGTTGATTAACTAGAAAGCTGTGACCCTACTTTTATGTTGATGGTGTGTCTGTGCTTGATGAAACAGTCAATGCAACAGATTTGTTGTCAAAGAATGAAGTATTTTGTACTGTTCTGATTAATAACAGACCTGTAGAGCTCAAATTTGATACTGGTTCAGAGTGCAATGTTATGCCAGCAGAAATGTTTGCCAAAGTAAAAGCTGGTGAGAAGCTTGATCTGGCAAAGTGTGCAAAGCTTGTTGCTTATGGTGGTGAAGAAATTCAAACCAAAGGCTCAATAGAGGTTTTATGTTATTCTGTTGGGAACAACTATGACTTGCAAGTTTACATAGTCAAGAGACAAGTGCAGTCATTTTTACGTACCAAAGACAGTTTGAAAATGGGACTGCTTTCATTTAATGCAGAAGTGCACCATGTAAGCACATGTAACAATGAAAATTTCACACAAACTACTTTTTCTGACTATGCTGATCTTTTTGCAGACAAGTTGGGAAAACTGCCAGTTGTGTACTCCATGAAGTTAGACCATGAGGTAAGCCCAGTTATCAGACCAACACAGAAAGTTCCAGTAGACATGCAGGGCATAGTCAAAGCTGAGTTAGACAGAATGGTGCATCTAGGAGTAATTTGTCCAGTAAAAGAACCAGCTGAATAGGTATCTGCTATGGTGGTAGCCCATAAGAAAAGCTCAATGACAGCAGAATATGTATTGATCCAAGAAATTTGAACAAAGCACTAAAACGATCTCATCATCCAATGCATGCAGTTGAGGAGGTTGCTGCTCTTATGCCAAATGTCACTGTTTTTTCTGTCTTAGATGCAAAAAGTTCATTTTGGCAAATTTTGCTTGACCAGAAATCTTCATTGCTAACCACTTTTAGTACAACATTTAGAAGGTACAGAGTTTTGAGAATGCAATTTGGGATAAATTCTTCCAGTGTGAAGTCTTTCAATGTGCGATGGAGCAAATTTTTTCTGGCTATCCATGTTCTATTATAGAAGATGATATTCATGTAGAAGACAATGGTGAAGCTAAACATGTTAGAAACCTCAGGGAAGTTCAAGAATGTGCTAGTGAAGTTAATGTTAAGCTAAATCCTCAGAAATGCAAGTCCAGGCTACAAGAAGTTGCTTATGTTGGTGATTTGTTTACTAGTTGAGGCTTACAACTAGATCCTTCCAAGCAACTGCAATTCCTGAAATGCCAGCTCCTGGCAATGTAACTTCCTTACAACATTTTCTTGGCAAGCTCAACTATTTGGGCAAGCTTATTCCAGATATGAGTGATTTTTCAGAACCGCTAAGAGAGCTGACATGCAAAGATGTTACTTGGTCCTGTTTGGAACAACACCAAACAGCATTTGATGTCCTGAAACAGAGAATTGCCAGTCTACCCACTTTAAGATTTTATGATGTTCACAAACCTGTAACTCTTTCTTGTGATGCTTTGAAGTTTGGTCTTGGTGCAATTATTTTTCAAGAAGGCAGACCAGTAGCCTATGCATCCAGAACTCTAACCCAAACGGAGATACTTTATGCTCAAATAAAGAGCTCTCTGCAATTGTGTTTGCATGTTCAACATTCCATAATTATACTTATGGCTGACCTATTCAAATTGAGACTGACCGCCACTACAGAAAATGTGGATATGTAATCCCTCACCTGTAGTACAGCTGAAGGAAAGCACTCTTGGTAATATAAGGAACTGCAGTCCAACTTTGTGTTTGTGGGTTCAAATCCCACATAAAGTCTGCTAATATCCAGCTTGGTGTTTGTTAGACATGTTTTGTTACTTGTAACTTATATAAGGTAATCTCTGTGTTGTAATACATGATTGTTTTATGCCTCAGATGACTACTCATTTTTTTTTTTTATCCACAACACTTAGAGATTGTTCCATACCATTTATTCAGTTGCCATGGATATCCTTGTAATCTCATTGCAACCTGTACTGAAAAATAGAATATGTAAGTGCAGCCTTAAATGTTCATTAAAAACTATTCGTATAATTACTTTTTGTCTGGGTCAGAAAAATGTGTGAGTATTGCAGGGGGCCATTCATTTCATTTGAGTGAGTGTTGTAATCAAACCTGATTTACAGAAAATGTGGGTATGTAATACTTTGCTTGTGAAAGAATTGAAATGATAGCACTCTAAGTAATGTAAATAACTGGAGTCAAACTTTGTTTTTTTGTGGGTTTACATCCCATGTATAGAATCATAGGAAGTTACTAGGCTGTTGGCCGTGAGACCCCTACAAGACATGCTAAGAATTTAGCTCATGTTCCGACAAGTCAGCACTCGATGCCCCTGGCCAGCAGGGACACAGGTGGAATAGCAGGGGTGTGTTTTCTGTTCCCCATCCAGTTATCCAGGCTGCACTTAAAAAGCGTTGATGAGGTACTATGGTTGACATGGAGCGGGAGTCTATTCAACAGAAGGAGGAGTCTCTGGGACACAATCTGTCCACCCAACAAGTCCTATTGATGTCACAGAGCAGATTGAGGTTGTACGTGCAGGTTACTCGAGTGGAGCTTGAATTGCAGATATGCAGGAGTCTCATCAAGGTGGGGTCTGAGATTGCTTTGTATGCCAGACAGAAGTCACCTCTGAGGGGTCTGTAGGAGACTGAATACAGGGACAGGGCCTTTAGCCTATCTGTGTAGGGTAGATGATTAAGGCCCTGGATTCTCCTGGTGAGGAACCACTGTGGTCTCCCCAGCTGCTGCATGTGCTTTGTGAGGTAAATGCCAAAAGGGGTATTGTACTCAATAATGGATCTTATAAGAGAAGAATATAGGGATGTTATGACCACCTTGTCCTTGGATGAGATACCCTTACTAATGAGTTGGGCCATGTAGAAACCTTTCCGTACAATGGAGGCAATATGGTGGTCAAAAGTCAGTTTGCTATCAATCTGGGTACCCAAGTCCCTCACAACTGATTGCATGGTTAGGACCTTGTTATTAATGTGATAATTTGTGGGGACATCACTCTCACCAAAGGAGATGATGATGCATTTTTTGGCATTCAGTTTGAGGCCATGATTCTGGCACCAGTCATATGTTTGGGTGAGATCTTCTTGGAGGATGTCCACATCACTAGGGGAACTGATGACAGCACCCAGCTTACAGTCATCTGCAAACTTGGTCAGTCATAGCCCACTGGTTTTGGCCTGCACCTCAGAGAAGTATATCCCAAACAACAA